>NW_017307002.1:179813-195775 GCF_000935625.1 Nanorana parkeri
AAAGGAGAGGAGGTTTCATTTTTAATGAAAAGTCCACTTTAAATGTTGAGAACAGTGAGATATGCATGGGTAATGTGCCTCAGCCAAAAGCTAAGTTTCATTTAGGAGAGCATGTGATAGGGTGATTTACTGCAGGAGATAACACAAAGTGCCCAAACAAGGACCTTTTTATATTAGTATCACCAGCAATTTACTAAAAGCAAGTGATTCAAATATAAATAGGCTTCAAAGTGATATTATTAACTTAAAACTTATGTGAAATTTTAGTGGCTCTTTGAACTGTAGTGCTGGGATACATTTTCTTATGTGCCCTGTCTGTGTGCACAGATCTGTAAACTCAAAAATCCTTTTAATGACCAATATCTGTCTGGCAAAAGTGCATAATAGCTAGCTCTTCAATAGTCCACATATTAGCTACTTTGTTTCTATTAATTGGAGTATTTTCTCTTTATTTTGGAATATAACTTAGCTCAGGGTGATTAGAGCACATCGGGCAGTTAGTTGTTGCTGACAGTCCATTTTAGAGCTGTAAGATAATTGTGATGACCAGCACATAACGTTTTACCAAAATATTACACATTATTCCATAAGGATCTGTACAATAAACCACCATTGATGCTTTTCTGCCATACATGACCTTAATCATATGGTATGATTTAAGGTTGTGTAAGACAGAAACACATCAGCAGTTGTTTATTGTGCAGATGCCAATGAAATAAACTGTGCTATTTTGGAAGAACGTCATGTGATGGTCATCACTATTGTCTTACAGTTGAGTTTACTCTAGAACAGAATTTTTCCAGTGCACTGGATGTGGTATTTTTGACACACATGAGGAGTGATGTAATTTTGTTTAGGAGCCGCCTTTCTTTCCCAGCACCTCATTGCACCTTATAAAATAAAAACACTATGGGAACTATTCACTAAGCTGCCGCAGGCAGCCGAGTGAACGGCCGACCTGAAGCAGAGTGAGCCGAACGCTGTTCGGCTATTCACTTCAGGCTGTTATGGCTGAAATCAGCCATACATCGTGTGGCTTCGGGTCGGCCGAACATGCTCATGCAATAGCCAATAGCAAACCTAGATTTTGCACCCGCCCTCTGCTGCTGTCAATCACTAGTGGGGACCTGATCGAGAACTGCAGGTCCCCTCTGTTGATTGACAGCAGCAGTGGGCGGGTGCAATAGCTAGTAATTGAAATCGCCACTAGGAATCTAGCAATGCATTCCTATGGTGACATTTTTTTTCTGATAACAGCCAACGGCTCGATGTCAGAATAAAAAAAGAAAAAGCACTGTTTTTCTGGGCTCTGGGCTGTCTGGAGATCAGTGTCCCTGGTTAACTGGTAACCAAGGACGCTGATCTCTCTGCAAGTGGCCGGAGCCAGCCATAAGATCTCGGCTGGCTCCGTCCAGCTGTCAGAAGCAGGCTGTCGGCCGGCCAATAGGTGGCCGCTCGGCCAGCTTTGGTTTTCAACTTGGCTCAGTTGAGCCGAAGCATATGCCTTCGGCTTGACTGAGCGATTCAGCCGACTTCGGGAGCTATAGTGAATAGCCCGTACAGCAGCCCTTCGGTTCTACTGAACCGAAGGGGTCCTGGGGCTGAAGCTAGCTGAAGGATCGGCCGAAGCTACGGCTAGATCCTTTGGCTGCTTCGTGGATAGACCCCTATATATTCAAAACACCAAATGCCCTCCCCCAACCCCTCTGCTGTTTACCCATATACTGAAAAAGTGTCCTGTCTTCTCCCTCCTCCCCATGCTGAAGACCATCTCTGACATGACACATGCAGCAGGGCAAGATAGTATCTCAAACACATATTGAGAGTTTTTTTAACAATAGAGACAACAATAGAGCCGGAGTTTTTTTAGCAATAGAGACATTCCTATCTCTACTCTCAACTAAAAGGTGGATTTCTTGTACCGATCACCTTAGCGAGTCAGGTGTTTGAGTTGAGTACTCCATGGATATGATTGCTTGCCAGCTTTGCCATCCCTGCCCATGTTTGCTTGACCATGATTATAGGGGCAGCCTTAAGTAAAAATAAAATTGAAAATGATATCAAATTTGTCCAAATTTCAATTCAGAAGGAAACAATCACACATGTCTACAAACTTGTAGTACACACAAATCAAGAAACAGATATATGAAGTTATATACAGACAAACTACAGTTTATTCCTACAGATGTCTTTAGCTGGGTTATTGGATCTCTTGTTATATTATAGACTAGAATTAAAGTGAGGTGCAATGAAAAAATACATTTTGTACATACAGTGTTAAACTGGGTTAGGTACAGTATCTGAACATGATACATAGCCTCTACAACTTTCTTCTATAATCTTACAAAGCTGCTTTTCTTAACTCTTTCTTAGAATTAGATACGTTATTAATCCTTATTTAAATTATCCAGGCAGAGAAAGTTTCTCCATTGACAAGAGTTACCTACATTCACCTTTTAAAAGAAAACGATAAAAATGTGTGACCCAATGAGCAAATAAAGATTAATTAAAACAATATGAAAAAAAAGAAGAAAACACATGAAGTTAGTAAGATGCATGGAAAGTGGCTGAATGAAATGATATATACTATCAAAACTTTGCAATGCACAGTTAGGATTGTGACACACATCAAAAGTCTAGTCTATTCATGACTGTGCTTTAAGAGAGCATGACTAAGGGGTCTATTCACAAAGCTGCCGAGGGCAGCCGAGTGAATGACCGATCAGAAGTGAAGTGAGCCGAACACCGTTCGGCTATTCACTTCAGGCTGGTACAAGGTTCTAAGCCTACATAGTGCAGCTACCAAGCTCATTTGGCACAGTTTTTTTACTTACTTGAAAGTGAAATGTTCTGAAGGTAACCATGTACAGAAGTTTCTATATATGTTTTTACACTCCCTTTCAAGAGAATAGATGATTAAAGTAGGTTAATTTTACCATGTTTAACTTAGTAAAAGATAAATACAATACTCCCAATATCTCATTACCCTGTTTTGCAAGTTTCTATATTTTACATTACCATTTTTAAATCTGTGTGGGTCTACTTTTTAAGTTATGCAGACTGAATGACTACCATGATTCTTAAATCCTTATTTTGGATGTAAATGTTACATGAAAGCATTATGGATTATATTGGCTAGAATCTGATGGAGATTTAATACAATCAACAACAAACTCTTTGGGTTGGCTACAAAAGACTGCACAATTGAAAGTTGCACACTCTGCAAGTGGATGATAAAAGACAAATAAACCTTAAATAATGTATAGTGATTAAAATGAAAAAAAAAAACAATAGTAAAGGTGTTTTTGAGACAAAAATAATGAAACGTAAATCAAATAAACAATCCATCCCAAATGTTATTTATAAACATATAAAGAGTCATAGGTGAAACTCACACTAATTCTGTACAAAAAAGCATCACCAAGTGAATAATATATCCAAATCTGTGGAGATAACTACAAACCATATAAAAATAAAATTAAGGCATGAAAGAACAAATATCCTTTGGAGTTCTTATTTCATATACAGTATTACATTTGGAGTTCTTATTTCATATATAGTATTTAAAACATGATTGTACTATATATCTGTGCAAAATGTAGAGCAAATAAAGCAATACAATTTTTCTTTTTCCTTATACTTGTTATCCAAATAAGTGGTTAATGCAACTTTGACAACATAGATTTATTTAAAAAGCCAAGGAGTATGTGCAAGGTGCAGCAACCTATTACAACTAATCACAGCTCATTTACTGACAACTGTAAACTAAATGTGTTCTCACCATATTCAAATATAGTCATTATAAGTTGCTGCATTTTGCACTTCATTATTATTCTTTGTGCTGCCCTACGAAATACGTCTGATTATTTAAACATTTATGGAATACCAAACTATTGGCCTGTTATATTATATAATAACTAATGCCCACATATCCACATTTTTCCTTCAAGAATCTCGGCATGCTATTTATATGATTTGACAGGTACATACACTGAGTGGCCAGATAATTATGACCACCCCATCAGTACTTCGTTGGGCCACGAGATGACTCCACGAGATGACTTTGTTGGGCCGCCTCGTGACTCCACGATATGTTGAAAGGTGATGCAAGGAATCTGACACTGCACTGTTGCCCTTCTGTTGTCTTGTACCAGTCTTGCCACTCTCCGTTCTGCCCTAACATTGACTAGTCGCTGACGGTCACAATTTGAACATTCAGACCCAAATTTTCGGCTGACAGTTCAGTCTTTGAACACTTTAACAACAGCTGCTCTTGAACATTTAACAAATTCTGCTGTTTTGCTGATACTCGCTCCATGGCTCCGAGCGTCAACAATAGGATATTTTTCCTAAAGAACTCGCCGTTACCAGTTACCAATACTTTTTTTGTTTCATGTGACAGTTTTTTTAAAAACAATACTGACTAATGGTTTTAGGACAGTGGTGAAGTGCCAGGGTCCGGTAACAGCTGCAAATGCTGTGCCTCTGGTAGTTCTCCCAATGACTCCAAGCTATAAAGGGACTACAAATTTTATCAATATATTATTCAACAATGCAGAATAATGTGAAACTACATACTCTGTGTTGCTCATCAGGGCTGCGCACAGGTTCTCATAAGGGCTGCACATCGGTTCTCAACCCGGCTGCACGCAGTCTCACTATGACTGTGCGGTCTCACCATAGCTGTGCGATGTCACCAGGGCTGTGCAGTTTTACTAGGGCTGTGTGCAGCAGGTCACCAGGGATGTGTGTGGTGTCACCAGGACTGTATGCAGTGTCTCACCAGGACTATTTGCGGCAGGTCAGCAGGGCTATGTGAAACTTCTCACCAGGGATATGCACAATCTCACTATGGGCGTGCGGTCTCGCCAACGCTGTGTGTGGTGTCACCAGGGCTGTATGCGGTGTCTCACCAGGGGTATGTGTGGCGGGTCATTAGGGCTGTGCCGGGTCTCACCAGGCATGTGCGTGGACTCGCCATTGCTGTGCGGTCTCAGCATGGCTGTATTTAGCGTGTCATCAGGGCTGTGCAGTTTCCCCAGGGCTGCATGTTGCATGTCACCAGGGCTGCGTGGTCTCTCCAGGACTTTATGTGGTGCCCCACCAGGGCTATGTGTGGCCTCCAAACAGGGCTTTTTGTGGTGGGTCACCTGGGCTGTGTGCTGCATCTCCCAGTGCGGGCAGTCGGAAGGAGGAGATGTGCAGCCGGTCTGGCACTGTAAAAGACAGCCACCTCGAGGTCCCCAGCAAGTATAAGTACTTGTTGTTGTTGTACCATCTCTCGAGTGCAGGCAGTGAGAAGGTGGAGATGTGCAGCTGGTCTGGCACTGTAAAAGACAGCCACCGTGAGGTCCCCAGCAGGCTACCTAAGATCCCAAGCAAGTGCAAGATCTCAGATAGCCACTTCCATATAAAGATATTAAAATTCTAAGTGCCTATGTCGGCACTTAGTATTGGGGCATTTTTTACAAGACTCATGAAAATGCCCAGTGCCGGTATTAGTAAACTAGTATTGGTATATCTCTAATTACTAACCATCCATAAGGCTGTGGTGTCACCAGGACTTTATACGGTGTCCCACCAGGGCTATGTGTGGCCTACAAACAGGGCTGTTTGTGGTGGGTCACCTGGGCTGTGTGCTGCATCTCTCGGGTGCGGGCAGTGGGAAGAAGGAGATGTGCAGCCAGTCTGGCACTGTAAAAGACAGCCACCTCGAGGTCCCCAGCAAGTATCAGTACTTATTGTTGTACCATCTCTCGAGTGGGGGCAGTGAGAAGGAGGAGATGTGCAGCTGGTCCGGCAATGTAAAAGACAGCTACTGTGAGGTCCCCAGCAGGCTGCCTAAGATCCCAAGCAAGTGCAAGATCTCAGATAGCCACTTCCATATAAAGATTTAAAAATTCTAAGTGCCTGTATTGGGGCATTTTTTACAAGTCTCATGAAAATGCCCAGTGCCGGTATTAGTAAACTATTATCGGTATTGGTGCATCTCTAATTACCATCTATAAACTTACAAATAAACCCTAACGCCTAAACAAAACAAAATCTAAATAAATACAGCTGAAGAATATTTGCAGATGACCTCCCAAAAAAATGGTCTCTATGTCACCTAGCCATCTTTAAAGGGAAGTTGAATTGAAAGAAATCTGAAAATGGTGACCTAATTCTAAGAATAGTTTTGCCTGGCTGTTTGTGTCTTCAGCACTTTCTTAGTAACTGACTGTAACAAGCATGCCGATTAGAAAGTCAAAGTAAAGTTCATATACTTGTTCATGGTCAGTGGCTCACAAAATTTTCTGAAGACATTGGAACAGAATGACGACAGGGGAACTAGTAATTTGAAAAGAGGAGGTTAGCAATGGCAGCTGGTTTGAGAAATGAATAAAAGCACTGCTATACCGTGCTTCACTTGAATAATACATGCACTTTATAAATTAATTGTCAAATAAAGTTCCCGTTTATGCATGTTCCAAGCATTTCGTTTATTTTCTCACTGTTTCCAGATACAAGTGTGTCTTCACTGTCTCCAAGATGGAAAGGGAGGAGAAAATCCTAAATTTTAGTGTCGTCATGAGAACAAGAGGTGAATGAAAATGTTCCAGTGGGGATAATGGGGACAAAGACAGCAGTCAACTGTCTAAGATGATATAACAAAAACTATAGCTGACTTTTTAGATACCCAAATTGAACATCATACATTATATTTATAAAAACTAGGGATGCACAAATACCAGTTCAGATACCAGTGCTGATACTTTCACGAGAACTATCAGGGTTGCATTTGCGACTGGGCCCTGGCGCCCGTACCACTGTCTTGAAATCATTAGTCTGTAGTGTTTTAGAAAAACTGTCACATTGCACTAAACAAAAATGTATCAGTACTTGTATCTGTGAGTACTTAGACAGGTATCAGTTCTTGTACTTGGTCTGGAAAAAATTGTATCGGTGCATTCCTAACATATATGTATATAAAACAAATCATACATTAAAACAGGAATGGACAAATCCCAGGAGCCCTATAGTCAAGGCTTTTTAAAAATGACAGCTGCCTCCTAACTTGAGTTTTTTCTAGTCTAGTCTTGGAACTGGAAAAGTATCAGTACTTGTACTTGTACCAAGTAGGAGACCTTGGTATCTGTGCATCCCTAATAAAAACTTTGTGGTCTATTCACTAAGCTGCAGTAGGCAGCCGAGTGAATGACCGACCTGTTCGGCTATTCACTTCAGGCTGGTACGGCTGAAATCAGCCATACATCGGCTTGCTTTACATGGCTGATCCGAAGTGCAGAAGGAGTTCAACTCAGCCGATCCAACATCTGGATTGGCTGAGCCGAACCTCCGGCAGGCTACTCACTGCTGTTGGGCCTATTCTTATAGATGCCGAACAGCAGTGAGTGAATAGCCTCAGAGGGACCGAGCAGAACAGAGAAATAGTTTTAAAAAAGTAAATAGAAAACGATTGTGCGGAGCTAGCAGTGACGGTTCTGCTGTCGTAAAAAAAAAAAATCTCCCGGCGCTCTGGGAGCCTTCCGCTCCCGGCCGCCCAGGAGAGAAACACTGATTTTTCTTTTTTTTTCTTTATTCTGACACGGAGCCGTGTCAGAATAGAAAAAAAAATGTTTTTGCCCATTGGAATGCATTGCTAGATTCCTATTGGCTATTTCAATTTGCAATAGCCAATAGTAAACTAGCATTGTACCCGCCCTCTGCTGATGGACCTGATGGAGAACTGCAGCAGACAGTAGGTACAATGCTAGTTTACTATTGGCTACTGCAAATTGAAATAGCCAATAGGAATCTAGCAATGCATTCCAATTGCCAAAACGTTTTTGGTCTAATTTCTATTCTGACATTCCGTGTCAGAATAAAGAAAAAAAAGAAACAGCAGTGTTTCTCTCCTTGGTGGCCGGGAGCAGGAGACTCCCGGAGCGCCAGGGAGAGTTTGCTGTTTGGAGATCAGTGTCCCTGGTTAGCAGGTAACCAGGGACGCTGATCTCTCTGCAAGTGACCGGAGCCAGCCGTAAGATCACGGCTGGCTCCGCCCAGCTGTCAGAAGCAGGCTGTCGGCCGGCCAATGGTTGGCTGCTCGGCCTGCTTCGGCTTTCAGCGTGGCTCAGCCGAGCCAAGGCATATGCGTTCGGCTCGACTGAGCCGCTCGGCCACGTTCGGGAGCTGTATGGGCTATATCTAGCCGAAGGATCGGCCGAAGCTACGGCTAGATCCTTCGGCAGCTTGGTGAATAGACCCCTTTGTTTTAATTATATCCATGCTATTCATTAACCCATGTGAATACAATTATATTATCCTCACTATTCTTTACTATATAGATGATAGGATGGAGAATTCTCCAAGTGTTTTTAGATGTATGCTCAGCTTCATCAGGAGTATAACTGAGACATATTCTATGGTAAATATGCAAAAACCACGACCACTGACTCCCTGAGATAGGCCAGTTCAGTTCTATACTTGGTGCATTACTTTATTTTCGTTACTATGATCAATCAATTGGATATTAGTGCACATTCATACCCCCACCTATTTCCCTGTGCCCACTAATGTTTACCTCTGAATCTCCTACCTTGCTGTCAGTTGATTCCTCCCTCCTCCTCCATTGGCCACAGTATGATACACCATGCTGTCATCCAATAGACAATTTAACATAGATCCCCTTATGTATATGATCCTAGACGTGCTGGAACAATAACATGCTGGATGTTACTTATTCTGTGTTTATTCTTACATACCATATCTCACCATTTTATGGGTGGTGATCTTCACAAAAAATTTTGTAGTTGGTCTGTCCAACACTATGGCTACACACTGCCTCCATTTATCACAAGCCAATCTACAATAGAATCTATATAAATAGATATATATTATTGTTCATGATAAGCTTACTCCTTAACACCATATGTTTTACATAGTCTAAGGAGACCTATTTTCTCACATACCTAAAGGTTTACCCCAAAAATAGATAAGGCATCCAAAGTAACATTATACCGACACCCATTCTAACCATAGGCTTCATCTCATATCCTTTAATCAATTATATTTTCCTTTAGGTGGGGAAAGAAGCTATGCCAATTTATATCTTAAATGGGGAGGGAAAGTGCACCATATGCAGCCCAGGGTCCAAGTAAACATCCAAATGGGAGTGTGTCCTCTTTTTATGTCCCACATCACTGATGACACACATGGGCAGCAAATGTGGTGCGTGATGTCACCTTGATGTGGATGTTCTCTACTGTGCATGCCCTGACATTTGCTCAAGTGCAGAACCACTTGAAAGCCTAAATCCAATCTAGACATATGCTCCCTAGCAACCCCAATATATATTCTCGATATGACCCGTCCATCTCACATGGTGGTCAGTAGGGAACTGGGAGGCCATAAAGCATTATTGGGTCAAGAAGGGGCACCTTGCTGATGCCCATGCCATGACCATGCCATGATGAAGACCTCTTATTCATATCCCACTGAACAATGTCCATATGCTCCGCCATTAAATATCACATAGCAACGAACTCCAACAGATCATCACTGTAATATGTCAACTCATAAAAACATAACAAATTGACTTAAAAAAACTTAATCTCCTTTCTGTGGCAGCAGTACATTTTAACCATACATACATATCAACTACCAATTCAACCAAGGTAATATCCCATATTTTCTTTATGTTGATACAGGGTGGCACTATAATATATATTAACAAGTTCATTATTTTCTGAGCCAATATTATTACTGATGTATGTCTTTTGGGATCTTCAAACACCCTATCACTAAAATGATCTATCTATATACAAAGTGCAGCACTTTTGACTTTTAATTTGCCCAAAATTGTTTCAAAGTCTGATGCATTAGTTTAAAGAAAAGGCAGAAGTTGGGTCTTTTTTTTGCAAGTTTATTTTCTGATTTATTCAAATCAAAAAACAAAACAGTCACAACATAGGTAGTACACATGCAATAACCTGGTCAGAAGCTGTAAATATCTGAAGGCTACAAAGCAAAATCAATGGATTGCATAACATAATGTCGTCACTGCATTATTGAAGCGGAACAGTTATAGGTTTGGAAAGTATTTTAAACATGCAAGGACGTAGCCATTGTAGTCAGGTTACGTAGTATAAGAACAGCTTACTAAAAATCTAACAGTTTGTGTATGCCTGTAAGGCTGAAGCCTAACCATTATCTACTAATCTGTGTCTGGTGGTGTTAGTGGGTAGGAACGGATCATAAAGTGAGGCGGAAAGGACCTGAAATGGACAGAAAAAAGGGGTAACATAAGGAATGTATGTATGACATTTAATATGGGGGAATAGGTCATAGTTATGAGAGTGCAGCTTAAAGTAGAGTGCCTTGGTTTAATCACCGACAAATGTCACGTCTCCAGTGTACTACCCAAGGACATTGAGTTGGCCCAGAGAGCCCTCAGATGAGGCTAGAAGGTACCATCTTGAGTTCTGAAAAACTGACACAATTCTGGATGTGGAACCCACAGGGAATAGGGGAGTAGTAGTTATGGGCAGAAGTGGAGAGACCATGCCGTGGAGACCGTACACTTTCATCACTTCCCTCCCAGGTGATAATAGTGTCCCGTAATAGAATTTTTTTGTTTGATGTGGTGTGGTAATACGTGTAGGGGGTGTGGACAACTCCCGATAGAGTGCATGGATGGACTAGATGTTGTTCAATAGGAGTGTTAGTGACTGCAGTCATTTATCCAGTCCTGGACATGTAGAAGAATGCATGCCAGATTATAGAGACGCAGATTGGGTATATTAGCACCCAATTGGAACCTTGGGATTTAAAGTTTTGCAAGGCTATTCTTGTTTTTTTCCCTCTCCATATAAATTTGGTTAAGGAGTTGAATGTCTTTATGTCTGAGGAGAAAGGGAAGGGTTTGAAGAGGGTAGAGAAGGCGTGCCAAGCTAACCATTCTGATCAGGTGACATCTACCTAATGCTGAAAGAGGGAGATGTTGCCAGGTGTGAAGTTCCTGTACAATACATTTTATAATGGGGGAGTAATTCAAAGTATACATTTCCGATGCTGTTCTGGATATGGAGATTCCTAAGTAGCGAATAGTTTTGGGCTGTATACGAAGAGGGTAACTGGACAACCATGTTGGATTATTTCCGTGGGGGGTTTGGGAAAGGAATAACAATTCACTTTTATCTATATTAATGCGAAGGCCCGATAGGGTACCAAAGTGTCTGATATGGTCAAAGATAAGTGGGATTTGGGTGTCATGATCAGAGAGGAAAAGAAGTATGTCGTCTGCAAAACATTGTTTGGAGATGGTGAGGTCCTAATGTAACACCTGTGAAGAGAGCAGTAAAGGACAAGGAGCGTGCTAAGGGTTCTATGGCCAAATTAAAAAGAACAGGGGATAGGGGGCACCCCTGGCGCGTGCCTCTATAGAGTTGAAAGGGGGCGGACAAAAAAGTGGAGGTGAATAGTTGTGTATTCGGGGAGGTGTAAAGAGTGGAGACAAATTCTAAAAACATTCCATTAAAACCCATATGTTGCATAACCTTCCTGAGTCACGACCAGTTCACACTGTCGAAGGCCTTCTCCGCACCTGAGAGTCGGGCAAATTCCATAGCAGCTATAGTTTTACGTATATTAATAATGGCAGATCTACCAGAAATGAAGCCTGATTGGGCTGGTGAGATAATTTTAGGTAGATCGCTAATCTATTAGCCATTATTTTTGATAAAAACTTTGCATCTTGGTTTAAGAGCGATATAGGGTAATAGGATCCTGGCATAAGGAGATATTTGTTGTTTTTCGGCAGTAACCTGATATATGCATCGTTAAACGTAGGGGAATATTGACGATTGCGTAAGATGTGGTTATACAGAGTAAGGAGTGTAGGTGAAAAATCGTCCGAAAGCAATTGTCTGAGGAAAGCCGATCTGGTCCTGGTGCCTTTGCTCAGGCGGACGACCTAATTACCTGTTGCAATTGTTGTAGGGTCACCTCCGCATTCAATAGGAGGTCACCCTCCGTCAGCGAAGGTAGATTCACAGACTTAAGGTACGCCATATCTCCATCGGGATTGTCTGGTTGGGGACTGCATAGGGTCTGGTAGTAGGAGGAAAATAAGTTGGAGATAGTTTTGGGGTTAGTGTGGATGCAACCCTTGCTGTCAGCCAATTTTGTAATATGAGAGGATGTCGTCTGGCCCCGAGCAGGTATGCACACCACTACACCATCGGGCGCCGGAACCGGAAGTTCAGAAGTTGGGTCTTGATCATTGAACTTTCCTCAAGCCATGATACAAATCTGACAAACAGTTTTCTTTAACTCTTGGCACTAATGGCTGCCAGCTGAACAATCCACTTGCTATTTCATACTCAAAGTTTTCAACAGTTTATCACAGTTTTTCACACAGACTTAAGAGGCTGCTCATCCAAGGCTCTGGGGCTTCCACCACAAACATAGAAAACAAAAGGGAACAGAGCGCCACCTCTGTGTGTAAAATCATTTATTAAGATAAATAAAACAAGGGATATATGTACTCACAAGCAAACATTTTCATTACACTTTAAGATTTATGCTTTATGATTCTGATGAAGGGGGCTTGCCCCTGAATTGCGCCAATCTTGGCTGACTGCGGCCAGGTGGACAGTGATGTGACCGGAGGCAACCGTGCTTACATCGTCGGGGCGATACCATTTTGGGTTAACAGACAGTGTGGCCTCTCATTTGTTGTTAAAGTGTGATGAAAATATTTGTTTGTGAGTACATATATCCCTTGTTTTATTTATCTTAATAAATGATTTTACATCCGGAGGTGGCGCTCTTTTCCCTTTTGTTTTCTATGATACAAATCTGTACAAAGTAACAAGTTTTTCCCATTACAAATACCCACTAACTGAAACTAACACCATACTTTCGGCACAATAACCCTTAGTATACCTCTGTAATCCATTTACCAATTGTCAGAAATCAGTTTGCGGGATTATATTTCAAGATGATGTACGTGTAAAATCAGATACAGATAGTAAATATCTCGGAACATATTTATAAAAACAAATGCAGATTAAAATCCATGTTTAAAACTAATAATTGTAGCATGTTTAGATCATTGATTCTTTTAAGCACTATCCTTTTTAACAGCAATTCCTGATCTCCACCCTTTCTTAACTTGGAAATAAAATTGATTGCCATAAATTGTAACTATAAAGTGGTGTGGCATTTCTCAACAAAGTGTTTTTTAATAATGGTAACTCTGTTTGCATATTGCCATTTGTCTTTTGTCTTTTTAACTTCTGTCTTGCCTCCCCAATGTTCACCGGGCTACATGGGCACTTAATGATGTACACTACATCTGAACTCTGACATGTCAAAAAAAGTTTTAACAGAAATGTGATATACCTTCCGTGGATGATAGAAGGTCTCCCTTTATCATGGCTGAACATTAGGTACAGGATGAACAAGGAAATTACCTTTAGACTAGTGATGGGCTCGATGTTCGAGTTGAGTTTGACTCAAACATCGGCAGTTGGTGTGTTCGGCAAACACACAAACTGTCAAGGCGTTCGGCGGGCTATTCGCCCACCGAGCTCCCCGCATTCCACTGTGTCTTGTGAGTCCTGATTGGCTAAAGCCTTTGCCCAATCAGGGCACCGAGAACTATTAGAGCTATGATTGGGCAAAGTCATAATGTTTTTGCCCAATCATGGCTCACCTGTTACAACTGTAAACTGTTGTAACAGTATTTTGAATTGTTTTATTTTTAATTTTGTTGAGTCGTCGTCGTCGTGGTGGACAATGCTGGACGTCATGATTGACGCTGGATTACGTCGGTGGATCCATTTTTTGGGGTTTTTTAAATAAAAGACTTGTCTTTTGATTTTTTTCAAATAAAGATTTTTTTCAAAAGTCTGGCCTCTTTTTAAAAACTTTTATTTTACCCTTTCGTGAATGGCTAGGGATACAAGTACCCCTTACTCATTTACAAGGAGGGTGCATCTGGGTGCCCCTTTATTAAAGGGGTACTCTGATGTGAATAAGCCCCCCTGCCTGCACCCCCACAACCAACGCCCCAAGGCTTGTGGAGAAGAGGCCCTTGTACCCGTTGGCATGGGGATGAGGTGCTTTTCAAGGGGCAACCCTGGAAAAACACCCTCCCAGTGCCGAGGGCATGTGGCCTGGTGTGGGAGGGAGGGGGGGGGGCGCTCACTCGTCCTCCCCCTTTACGGCCCTGCCAGGCCTATGCTCAAATCAAGGGTCTGGCATGGAATTTTAGGGGTGACCCTACGCCTTTTTTCCCCTCATTTTTGGGGGTGGGGTTCTCCTTAAAATTCCTACCAGACCTTAAGGGCTCATATGACTTTTGGGGGGAACCCCATGCTTTTTTTTCGTTCCTTTTTTTAAATGGGGTCTAATGCCTAACATTCCTACCAGATCTAAAGAGTCTGGTATTGTTTGCAAGGGGGAACCACACACTTTTTTTATATATAGAAGCAGGTTCTATATATTGTACATATCTGCCTCTTTACAGGCAGTTTAAGGGGACCCCCAGGCACGATATTTAAAGTAATTTAAATATAAGTAATAAAGTAAGCAGAGAAGACCCGACCAATGCAAACACCCGTTACCGGATGTTTCACATATAGACGATCGGAGGCTCCATAGCGGCACGTGACCCCGTCTTTTATATTTTACCAAAAATTTGGTAATAATAAATGTTTTATCATTTAATATAGGGGAAACTGTTTT
The DNA here is from genome assembly GCF_000935625.1 of Nanorana parkeri. NCBI lineage: Eukaryota > Metazoa > Chordata > Amphibia > Anura > Dicroglossidae > Nanorana > Nanorana parkeri. Next base: position 194,547 of record NW_017307002.1, read on the forward strand.
TTTTTATTTCGGTAATTTTTCCTTAATATAGTAAAAAAATAAAAACCCCAGTGGTGAATAAATGCCACCAAAATAAAGCTCTATCTGTCCCCAAAAAAGGGTATAAAATTTCAGTACTGCGTTGCATGACGGAATAAATGTCAGTCAAAGTACCACAGCGCTGAATACTGAAAAATGGCCTGGATGGGAAGGGGGTTTAACACCGCAGATGTCAACTGGTTAAAAGTGTTTTTTTCATTGATACATGTCCCCCAGGACCATACACTTTTTATGGCAATTACCTGGCAAATAAGCCTTCAAAATGGGGTCAATTGATTTTCAATGTTCTACCTCCATAGACTTACATTGAGTTTGGATTCAAACTTTCCCCATGTTCGAAAGTTCGAATTTGAACCGAACACGGGGGTGTTCGGCTCATCACTAGTTTAGACCACAGGAAGGTAATTATTAAAAGTCTTAACCTTAGTCCTATTGAGGTTGGATATTGAGATAGTGGGTGGGTATCTGTTGATTGCACTGCTGGAGAGATTGAGGAGTGTGGTACATCTTTGTTTTACAAGCACATACATATACAGTATATTTTTTCACTTGGTTTGTCTTTCACATGGGGGTTCTCATGTTGCCTCTCTTTTTCTCTCTTATTAAACATCCAGTTTCTTTTTTAGATTAGACCTTACACTGGTTTTCCTGTTGCTGTAAATGATATGTCATGCTTTTCAATATCGATCAATAGAAATAGTTTTTGTTAATTTTGGGGTTCTTTAAGGTATTTAATACTATTTCTTTATTGTCATTATTATTATTTAGTGATATTATAGTTATGTAGGTCAGTTGGTTTTAGGTTTATTATGAGACTTGTAAACACTTGCTTAGCTATACAGCTCCTTTTTTATGTTTAGTAAATAGTATGTTGTATTGTGTATTTTATCATATGATTATCATATATAAGAACTGTTTCTCCTGTTTCTCCTTTAATATTGTAATGAGCTTATTAATCTGCAAGTGTATGAATAGGCAGATATGTTCAGTGCCTGGACCCTCCTCTATCTCTCTGACTAAGCCCATTATTGGGAGAAACATGTCAGAGTGAAGAAGATCCACGATGATGTATGTCTGTGATCTTAAGTACTTTTTCAGTAAAGCTTGTGGTGTGCCACTGGAATTTTTTCTGTGGGCAACTGCTGATACTGGAGCAAGATGGGCTTGGCCGGTGTTTGTCCGTCCCCCCC
>NW_017307002.1:195819-220210 GCF_000935625.1 Nanorana parkeri
GTTCCTCCCCCCCCCCCCCATACTACAGTGCTGCTGTAGAGGAGCGATAATATTGAGCTATGGAGGTTATGCTGTGCATACTAGCACATCATGGCTAAATCTCCTAGAGACCCTTTTGTAGATGCTTTACTTCCTTTTTATATAAATTACATTTTTGAAACATAGGTGCTCTCTTAAAACATAATATACTGGCCCTAGAAACAGTAAGTTACAAAAACTGGTTAAGTATGTATTCATTTACCATATTGTGGTTCCACATTTGCTGTAACGTTCTCTGCAATGTTAAACATACAGATTGGCTGTACTAAGCACATCTTCTGTTTCTTGTCTTCAGATGGAAGCACATAAAATACACAATAGAATTGAACACACCTACTTTATTAAACATCTTGCCCAGACTGTCAAAGTAGAGATAGATGTTACTGGGCAACTGTTTCAATTTTAGCCCAGGACACTAGAGCTAATATTCTACTTTTTTATATTGTAACTATATATTACAGTGATTGCAATTCTCACCTTTCTTTATTTAAAAAATGCAATTTAATTCTATTTATTTATTTTACATAAAATAAAATGAAACACAGTTCCCGGAATTTATACTCATTATGACAATAATATAATTGTATTTGTTGCATGAATATTTCTAAAACTTAAAATATTATTTTGTTTATTTGCTACTGCAGATATTCTGCTCTGTGGTACTGACCATTTTTAGACCATTTTTGTTTTTCTATATAAATAATTCATTTATAAAGCTACATTTTATATGCAAAATTTTATATGCAAAATATTACTTGAACATGCATGAAACAAAAATCCAATTAAGACAGTAATTTAAGAAGCAAGTTTCGGAAACTTTTCTTTAACCAAAGAACATTCATATGCTAATTTAGGGATTATAAAATAGATATCAAAATAAATAACTGCAATATGAAGCTTAAAATTACAAGAGAATAGGAAATAGAGGTAAGCATTAATTGGCATAACCTGACTAATTTTGTCTTTAGAACATATTTGCATTCTGGGGCTAGGAAAGAGGTGCTGAAGTGCAATCAAATAACAAACTTGAAATCTGAGCATGATGTTCCGATTCTCTGGATCATATTTACTTTATCTCATAATGGAGCACTTACAGTTTTGCTGCAGTAAGCCACACAATTGAAATGTAGTAAAAAACCAATTAACCTACCTGTATTTGGTGTTTGGAAGTCAACTAGGGTACCCAGAGGGAATCCACAAAAGCAAGAGAGAACTTACAAACTCTATGAGGAAAGCAACCTTGGTTGGAACTGAGCCTTGTATTTAGGCTCACCATATGCTTTTAAAGCATACCCGCTGGCTGAAGGAAAGAAATCACAAAATTTTTCCATTGACATTAAACAGCATGGATGGGGGAGTCTTCTGTTGTATTTACAAAGATAGCACCTGTGACTGTCTGAATACCCGAAACAGTGACTGTATCTGATTGGATGCAGTCACTGTTCGGTGTACAGTTTTCCACCCGACTCCTTTTGATTTTTCAATCAAAGTTTGTCAAGCCAGGTGGAGCTGATAGGACCACCCATGCCTAAAACTTTGTCCAATTCAGCTGGAACCAGCAGAAATTCAAGCCAAATATAGATAGCCGTAGAACACTGAAAAAGTGGTAACCAGTATAAGCACACAACACAAAAGACAATTCTGCAGCTGGTAGAAGTTGCACAGAGATCAATACATGTTATAGGAAATCTGACATTGTATTTTAAAGTGGACCAGAATGTGGTGATATGATGACTGAAGGGGTTTTAATTAAGAAGCAGCAGGGGATGATTACAAAAGACAAATGCAGGGTACTGCTTAGACAGAGTTGACATCTCTAGATATCTCCGGTAACACTGAAAAGTGATCCATATAAATTTTTCCTAAGCAGTACCCTGTATCTATGCTTTGTGCACATCTCCTGCTGCTTCTTGATTAAAACCCTATTAGTCATCAAATCAATAATCTTCAAGGGAGCTGGTCTGGCATGAGGAAGCAAAGACCCAATCAAGATGGCTTCACACTGGGACCAGTGCTAACAAGGTATAGTAAGTCAATAATTGGGAAAGAACCAGTTTCAGGAAGACCACAGACAATAATTATGAGTACATAATAAGTAATATGAATGACACACTGGCTTATTATATTTCTTGGTAACTAAAACTGAGTGGCCATTTTGAATGAAATTTTGAATGGAATGTAATTCCCTGTCAGATATATTTCTTGTATTTTTTTTCTTGTATTTTGTTTGTTTAAAGCATGCATAAAGAAAATAGATTTTCTGTGAAAGCAATGGAAGACATTGGAACATCAAATAGAGATATTTAAGAGAGAATGGTGGAGTATCAGATATCTATAAATTGCATGCATAACGGAACCCATCAGCTTTAAAATATTCTAGAATGAGGTGAAATTGAGAATACTGGTCAAGATATCCTGCTGGTAGGGATGAGCAAATCAGCCTAGGTTCAATTTGTGTGCCATTGGTCAAACATGTAAAATCAGTTTAATTGCAAACTTTAATTCGGACCCTTTTGACATCATTGTTGGCGAGGAAACTTAAAAATAATGTATGCCCATTTTCAAGGCTAATAGTTGAGGGATTGTCAAACAAAGAGCATGAGGATCTAGGCACATCCATGGGGGGGCATGCACCAATGAAAAAAGAAAATTAAAAAATACCGTTCAGCAGGGAGAGGGTCCTCCCTTTTTATACAACTTTAAAAAACAACATTCCATTCGAGTACTTGTTTGGGCGTGACTTTAACCAGGGCCGGCCTTAGGCCTTTAGGCGCCCTGTGCGAGAAAGCTTTACAGCGCCCCAAGCAAATATTTATCAAATCAATATTAAACCAATAAAAATACACAATTAAATTGATAAAAGCACACTAAAAATCAGTATCAGTGCACACAAAAAACACCTTTTTGACTAAATCTAAAAAATAAAACTGTATTGAGTTAATAAATAACATATTTTGAAATTTGAAATTTTGCCTTTTTGCAAAACGGTAAAAATAAATGAAGTAATGCAAAACTGTAAATAAACATAAATATGTTAAAAATCTGTATTGTGTTAACCTTCTGATTTGCAGTGCCGTTTGTGTTGTTTGCTTGCTTCACAATGCTTTGCTCTGCGCTGTCAGACAGTTGAATTAATGTTATTTGGAAAATAAAAAAATCAAGCACCGCAATGTGTTCTAACAACGCGCCACAGCGTATGTGGATGGCGTACACCACAATATGGTGCACACTGTTGCATGTGCACAAATTTGTGTGTGGGGGAGTGTTGTGTTTTTATTTATTTTTTAATGTATTCATCTTTTATTTTCATATTTATTTATTTTTTATGGGGGGGGGGGCTTTGGGAAAATATCAGGGGTCTTAAAGATCTCTGCCCAATCATGTTCAGCTCCCGAGGTTTGAAAGGGGTTAAATGTACCAAGGTCTTCCTCTTCCTCATCACCAACACACCAAGCCTCCTTCTCATACACCTCCTCTACCTGCTGCTGCCTCACAGTGATGGAGTTTGTTTCTTCCTCCTGCGGCTGTGCCTCCAGTGCCCCATCTATTACACCACATAGGGGTCTATTCACGAAGCTGCCGAGGGCAGCCGAGTGAATGACCGATCTGAAGTGAAGTGAGACGAACACTGTTCGGCTATTCACTTCAGGCTGGTACGGCTAATTTCAGCCGTACATCGGCTGAAATCCGCCGTACATCGGCTTGCTTCGTGTGGCTTCGGGTCGGCCGAACATGCTCAGCATGTTCGGCCGACAGTCCTGGGGCCGAAGCTAGCCGATCTATTGACCGAAGCTATGGCCAGATCCTTCGGCAGCTTTGTGAATAGACCCCATAGTGTGTGCTCCAGCAGGATTAATAGAGGGATTGTGTCACTGATTCCTGCCTCATCATGGCTCACCATTCTTGTCACCCCTTCAAATGTTGACAAGATGGTGACAAGATGGCACATGCATCCTGAATCAGGAGCCACTGAGGTGGTAAAAAGAACTCCAGTTTCCAAGAGCCTGTCCTTGCCCCATACTTTCACAAATACTTAATGACAACCTACTGCTAAACAATCACTGCAGCATGGCAAAGGTCAAGTTCTAGTGCATAGGTGTATCACATCAGTTGGCAGGTAGTTTGTGTTGCCAATGCATTTCAGCCAGGTGAACACTTGCTGGGTTTGACCATCTAATGTGGCCACACACCCTTCTGGCCTGCTGCAGGACACCCTGGAAGCCAGGGCACCTAACTAGGAACTGTTGCACCACCAGTTTGAGGACATGTGTTGGGCAAAGCACTTGTGTGAACTTTCTCTGCTAAAGGGTGGAAAGCAGGTTGCTGCCATTGTAACACACATTTTTGCCTGCCAGAAGTTGGCATGGGGTCAGCTATATCTTGGTCTGTTCTTACAGAGCTGAGAGAATCTCTGATCTACTTTGTCTGTCTCCCACACATACCAGCAGCAAAACAACATAGCAGTTGTTTACCCGTGCCATACAATCGACTCTTTTATTGCTTGGGGGACTGCATGAGGCTATTGAGGAGGAAGGTGTAGAGGCGATTGAGCTGTCACCAAGGGTCAGGACATGGGGAGGAACCATCAGTTCCAGTGGTGTTCCCTTCCTGAATCAAACTAGAAAAGATGGTACATGTGTGAATCTATAACCAGACTTTATAGCAGGGCGCACATTGGGAAGGCTTACAACAATACAAAACACAAATTCCCCAGCCTCAACCTGCCAGCCAGCCTGCAACCAAACAAATAGCCCTGTCAACAGTATGCATTAAAATCAGAGGTTTTAGTTGCACAAACTTTTGGCCAAAAATATGTAGAAGCCACACTGCCGCGCCAAGCCACCTCAGCAAAGTGTGGTCTTAACTCTATGTATCCGAGTCTCCAAGTGTGAGCATATTAATGAAGTCGATAAATTACATGCAGGTGTACCTGGAGGTAAGCCTTCCCAATGTGCGCCCTGCTATAAAAGCTGGTTATAGATTCATGCATGTAATTTAGCGACTTCATTCATATGCCTAAGCTTGGCCCTATTTTACTTGGCCCCATACTGACTCTCAGCTTGAGGTGCTGTAAGGGAAGCCTCTCAAAGTCGGAATTGTCAGAATTCATCATCGCAGTGGATGCAGATTCTTGTGGAATAGGGGGGAGGAGATGGAAAGAGAGGAGTGAATAGGGGGATGAGTTTGGATTGTTTGCTGCAGACAGCTATCATTTATGTGTTGTTCCCACCAAGCTTTGTGATGGAGAATCATGTGTCCTCTCACGCATATGGTACCCATATGCTGCATGCAGAGGCTACAAACCACTACAGTGCTGTTGGTAGCAGATGTGTCATCAAAAATTCCAGACTGCTGAGCTAGATGGGGCGACTCTGGGCATAGCAGTGGCCTGCACCTGTGGAGCAGTGCTATCTGGTGGAATAGGACACCCTGCCCAGAGATGACATAATTTCTGTCTGATGTTGTGCCTCTTTCTCACTTTCCTCCTCCAAAATCTCTGGTGCCGAGGTACAGACTGCCACCATGGGAGCCACACCATCTTCATCACTTGAGCCCACTTGCAGTAAGCTGCAGGAACATCAATGGCAACTACTTACTCCTGGCTGATGTTCCCTCCCTTAATGCTTCTGGTGCTCTCTTCCTCCACATTAAAAAACAAGAATTCTTAAACACCTCCTGAATGAGTGTCTTATGTGCCCTCAGTGCAATAGGAGTTACCACCAGGAAGGAAGGAATGAGGAGTGTTATTTGTGTAAAAACTACACCAAGAGAAGAGTTTTTTTGTCCTATATCTATAGCTCTGAAAAAGGCACATCCCTAAATAAACTTGAACAAATCCAAAAGGATATCTGACTATAAGTGGACGGTTCTGAACTGGAAGGAGGGCACCGCCTAGAGGATGATCTGTGATTGAGTACAAATAAATCAACAGCCACCAGCACTGGAGTGGGTAGTGGGGAGTGATAGAGGGGAACAGACATTACAATTTGTACTTTTTTTTAGCTAGATTGTAGTATGGATATTTTTTAACTGCAACACTGTTATATTTATATCACTAAGGACGGTGGTTTAAGCTGAATAGTAGTGTTGTTTATAATGTGGCTGGGAGAATTTGATACATTTGCTACGGCTGCTAGATTGTAATTGTGTTCCTGATGAGACAGAGGAGCAGAAGTGAGTATATAGTATTTAGTTGATAAAATATAAAACATTAGCAGAAGTATTTCATCAAAGGAGCACCATGAGGAATATAATTTGTATATTTTATAGTGTAGAATTAAGCACGCTCTACATAAACAGGGATTGCATGGTGAGGGTTAGCACCTTTACATTTTTAGGAACATATTAATGAGAATTTATCCTGGTCAGCTCTTGCTATTAGGAAAACACAGCAGAGACTACATTTCCTGAGAGTGTTTAGGAAAAGCACCCTGGGAGAAACACTGCTGGTTTGCTTTTACCACTTCCATTAGGAGTGTACTGCATTTGTGCATGGTATGCTAGGTGCTCAGTAGCAGTCAGGAGTGTCCTTTGGTAAATTTTAAATATCACACAGAGAAGTGATTTATTTTTCCCTCCCTTCTCTGGATGATATTTTTAGCTACTATTGTCTATATAGAGCAAAAAAGCATTGTAAAGAAACCTCTGCATCTAGATCGTTATCTATGTTAGTAAAGAGTGAATATACCCCTACTCGCTCCCAACCCTTTTGTAAAATTGTGATTTATATAGTAGGACATAAATACATGGGGTTAGTCCAAAGGTGGTTGAATATGGAATGGCTCAACAGTGGTATAGCCAAACGTTACATTTTAAAGTGTTGCTTAGTGTTTTATTATATTTATTGTACTACAGTAAACTCCCCGTTATCCGGCATCCACAGGGATTTGTTCATTCTGGATAAATGTCGTTTCTGGTTGCTTGAGAATTACTATTTAAATTTGGGTTTAACTAATGCTGTACCCCATACTATACCATTGCATGACAGTATATTGTACTCTTAACCATGAACAATACATTGCAATATTGGGAGTGCTCACTAGGTGGCGCTTGTTCACCGGATAACACTTTCACAAACGATCGATCAGACACCTGTTTCCAGGATAACACAGCTCTTTTCAAAGATCGTTCAGACACATTCCCAGTATAATCTGGCACTTTTCAGCCTGTTCCTGTAGCTTCTCATGCTTCAGAGCCCTCTCTCCCTCTCCTAGAAGGTGGAAGATGGGCAGAATAGTGAGTACACAGGATATTTTCTTTTGCTGGTTAGATGGGAGTTCCGGTTAGCTGAATACCGGAAAACAGGGAGTTTACTGTATTATTATTATTATGTTGTGTTCATGTTTTTAAGAGTGGCAGGCAAATTTGTATGTATTTTTATACAACGCTAATAAAGGCTTTCTATTAAATGCTAGTTTGGCATTGGGGCAGCAGAGAGAGTAAATCCGGCCCTGTGTACAGCTCTGCACACAAGACGAGAAAAGCTTGGTTAGCTACTCTTTGACCTTCTTCACATGCTTTGGCTTTATAGCATGTCCACTGTCAGAGAGAAAAGGTAGACATTCCCTTCCTCTACCAACCCTGTTTTGTCCTGTGGATGCAAAACCTACTATCTGCATGTACAGGACCTTCTGATTCTCCCTTTAGGTTTCCCAGACATGATAACTACAGGGGATTGCCTACCTTTTATTAGCAGCTATGGCAATTTGGTGCACTAAACTGTACCACACTAATATGGGGTGATGCATACAAAGGGCAGTTTTGCATGTGTCAGCAACCAGTTCAAGCTGAACCCTAGCAAAAATATGTGGATTTGCTTTAATATTTATGCCCCTCCTACAGGCCCGGGACCGGCTTCTCTGGTGTCAGGGTGAAGCTGGGGAGGAGATGGGCCAACGTCCATTCACCGATCTCCTTTCCATACTATGGGACCAGGAGCGATGCAGATTACATCACTTCACTTCAGGTCCCATAGCTGTCATTGCTCGGCTCCTGAAGCCCAGCAATAAGCTATTGAAGTGCGAGCTGCACTTCAATAGCTTAATTAGAGTGCAAAGGTGACACTAGGGGTCTTTTCGACCCCCAGTATCACCTGGAAGAGTACCTGTCACCACCAATCTGCTATCACATGGGGTCTTGTAAGGCCCCCTATGTGATTGCAATTAAAGGAAAGTTAAAAAATAACAGTTTTTAAAATAATATTTAAATAAATGTAAAAATTATTGAAAAAAATGTTAAGGTTCCCTGCCACCCCGAGCACGCACGACTTCACGTAAACATGCATCGGGTGGGCTAACGTATTAAAACGACAATCGCGCTACACATGTTGAGTATTGCTGCACACGCCGAAGTGAGAGCAATAATTCTAGGGCCAATATGTATGTCTATCTCTAAACTGATGACCTTTTAAAGCTTTGTCTATGGACTTTTTGGGGTACTGAATTTTGTCGCAGTTTCATGGACGCACACAATTTTTAACCTAGGCATGTTGGGTATCTATTTACTGGTTCTAACCTTTTATATTTTATAAAGAAAATGGGTATTTTATTGTGTTTTGGGGCATTTGAGTGCATTTTTCACTACATTTTGGGGTTTGATAAAGAGTTGCGCTAATATCATGCAACATAAAAATGTGAAACTGCCACCATTTTATTCTATAGGGTCTTGACTTTCAGAAAATATATAATATTTGGGGGTTTTAAAAATGTGGATTATAACATGTAAATAAAAAATAAAACAAAGGCCTTGGTCATGAAGGGGTTAAAAATGTATGAAAAAATATTAAAGCATAACTCCCAGCATTTTCTAAGCACGGGAGAAACCCCACTGCAAGGTTAACATTTTAAAAACCTAGAGGTTTGCTTTAAATATGTTTATCTTCATTTTTAAAATAGAGTATCAACATATATAATTTTTTTTGTATAGTGACAAGAAAAGGGTAACCATACATCATATTCCAAATCTGACACACTACATGACTATCCATGCAAACATCTTTTCCTCCAGAGAACAGTAAACAGGTATAACACTAAATAATTAGTGCAAATCAATGCATTGCAATCACATGAGCTAATACATATGCATTGCTATGTGCAGAACAATGAATATACATTAGTGCCTTATCAAAGAAAGGTAATTTATTACCTATGGAAAACCTGTAGTCTTTTATGATTTTTCGGTGTGTGAGATATCAAAAACAAACTACATTTTCTCTAAAGGCTGTAGCTTAGTATGTGCATATTGCAAATGCAAAAAGATTTTATAGTATGCTTTTTAGACATATTTTATGTATTTTAAGAATTGGAAAGTCAATAGTTAAGCTGAAATCCAGGCAAACAGCTAAATACACAAAATAAATACATATAAGGTTGCTGTTTTACCAAAGGATTTGTATTTCTGTCCATCCAGCTGTGTTCTCGTCTTCTATCAATATGTTTCCTGTAAGCAAATGAAATGATGGTCTACTTGCACTGCTCTCCCATTTTGAGCTCTGCCATACAGGAGACTGCAAAAGGCTGATATCATGTCAAATTCAGGCAGTTACACTGCATGCATTAAAATATATTTAATGATGTGTTCATGAATACAGAGCTATATTAATTTATGGATTTTATATCTGCCTGGAGTTTAGCTTTAATTGAATATGCATATCGTGTTCCACTAAACAGATTAAGGTAACCATAGACTATTGTTGGCCAATCTGCCCAATTCTAGTCAAGTCAGAGAGTGCTCATATGTCTAGGTCAGTTTTGACCACTGAATTCTCCCCTAGTCAACTGATGTTATAAAAGATGTGATGTAGTGAAAATATGATAAAATAAGGCTGACATAATGGTGTATGCTGAGCGCCAAAAAGTGTGTGTGCATTATTATTTTTGAACAATAATGCAGTGGCTGGGTCTTGTAATTGTTACCCCATGACATATCCCAGTTACATATTAAATCACCTACTGTCTATGGGTAGATTGAAAGGGGGTTTATCAATCCAAGCTATGTGGATTTCAGTAAATTGAGTATGGTCTTTAAAACCGATGTGCTAATACTTCCCTAACTCTATTAATTGCTAAAACATGTTTTGGCTTGTGTTATACTTTTATTCATTTATTCTCATGTAGAATATTCTGATTTCTTTGGAGTATATGTCCTCTATTTCATCAATGTAGCTTCTTATCAGTTTTTTTTTTACAGCATTTCAAATTTGGGTGGCATACACCATGCTTATATCGCATTGCCAGGTAAGCATCATTCTTTCTGCAGTAACCTACTCACGCTCCAGTTCAAACTAGGAGCTTCTTTTCTCAGAAGCCTCCATGGCAATTACTTTTTCTTTGAACTCACATTTTTACGTTACATTTCACCTATTCTTAATAAGCCCTGTCACCTTTAACATTAGAACACTGACGCAAATATTGTTCAAACCTTCTGATTTATGGGGTTGCTACTCCTTGATTTGGGAGCTATGAAACAGATTTTTTTTTTTTTACATTGTGGTTTGATATTGAGCACAAAATGTGTGCCTAGAATCTGTAGCTTCTCATCACTGCTGAAGAAGCGTTTTCACTGGTCCAGTAAATTTCTCGTCATGCAATAATACAGGTTAATATTTATCAAGCTACACTAAGTTCTAATGTGATTTTTTTTTTAGCTATTCAGTTCTTTTCCATGGTATACCAGTTTGTTTTCTCCTAATCTGCCTTTTCTCTTAGTTTTCCTAAAAGAGTAGTTTAGAGAGTTATATTAGTGCTCAACTAGTGAGGCTTGTTAAAAGCCACTAGCATCAAACCCTTGCCCATGCTCATAAATGGTAGGGTTTAATGGTTGCATTTATGGTAAGCATGAGGTTTCAATTCACTACAAATCCTGTGTTCTCAGAAATGTGTTGTTCCAATTTGCCAGTCTGCATTTTTTTTCTGCTAGGAATTCATATAAAACCGAATTGTTTCAAATCAGCTGAGAGTTTTAATTTTAGTTGTTTTTCTTAAATAATAATTTAAGCTTTTTTGTTTTTTCTAAAATATATTTTTTTCTATTTTTTAAGAGCCCTGTTTGCTATAGCAAGGGTTCAGATACCCTGCAGGTGTATGTTTTTTTTTTTTTCCACAGCAGTAATGTTGACAGCAATTTGGAAGTACAGCAGGAGCTCTACTATGTGGGAGAACACTTTTTAACAAGATAGAAGAAAGTCACTCATATACCACTACAAAGCAGAGGTAAAGACCTCCTTAGAAATCTTAATCCAGTAAAATGATTGTGTCCAGAGTTATTCTTTAAAAAAAAAAATCATCACAGGCAATAATTCAGAATTTCCACCAAGTTTTTCCATTTTTACAGAATGTATTTTAGACCAGGTAAAATTATGCTGTTTTGGGGGGGGTTTTTAAGCATGCAATCAGACTTTAAATGGCTCCTGATAAATGGCAAATAAACATAAACCTAAAGGGCATGATTTACTAAATGCTGCCTTTGGCCCCTTTGCTATGCTTTCTCCTTACATTCTATTCTGTATGGCATCCATAAAATAGACAGAAAATGAGGAGAAACAATTATAAATGCTGACAAATGGTATAATTGTGTTCTGCTCTATCTAAAGCAAAAGCAAATGTATTGGGCTTTAAGTAATGAATTCAAAGAGTTCACATGCAAATTCACAAGTATATTTCTATTATCTGGAGCAATACTACATTTGTGCATGGTTAAATATATTATCAGGCTTTTTGACAAAAGGGTGAAGAGTTGGGAGAAGGCAGGAGAAGTAAACAATCTAGGCTAAAATAGCTGATTTGGAAAAATTCTCCAATTCAGATCACTTTCCAGTTCAGCTTTGTTGTCCTAGATTGTTCACTTCTCCTGCCTTCTCCAAACTCTTCACCCCTTTGTGAAGAACCCTGTTAATGTTGCCCAAGGTAAAACAGAGACATTGCCTATGTAGCTCTGTTTTTTTTTTGGGGAGGGGGGGTTAAAAGAAATGGCTTTCTCAAAATAGACTATGGCATTAAGTCTGTGAAGGTATATCTGTAAAAAATAAGTCACGGCAACTGGACTTGCTGTATTTTTCTTGAAGACGTTTCATCCAACCAGCTTTATCAATTCAGGATGACTTGCACAAAAATTATCTGGAAATAAATATGTTGAATGTTGCTCCAATCCACAAAATATGTTAGTTGCAACCAGGTGTTGAAAGCATTTGCATAATTGGAGCTAGGAGGTGTTAGTAAGCTGCCCAGAGAAAGGTGTTAAAACAGCATTGTATGTGGCAGACAATAGATGTCTCACCGCCCCACCTCTATTCAAGCTTGGCTTCTCCATTTTTATATAAATGGCCTCTTTCACACGTCTTTTAAACCAGTCCTCCTCCCTGTCTAGGATGCGTACTTGACTGTCTTCAAAGGAATGACCTTTTTCCTTTAGATGTAGGTACACTGCTGAATCTTGACCAGAGGGTTTGGCTCTTCTATGCTGTGCCATATGCTGGTGTAGCTGCTGTTTTGTTTCAGCAACATACAATTCTGAGCACTCCTCACTGCACTGGACTGCATACACAATGTTGTTCATCTTGTGTTTTGGCGTTCGGTCTTTTGGGTGAACCAGTTGTTGTCTCAGTGTATTGGGTTTAAAGCAGACAGGGATGTGATGTTTAAAAAAAAAAACCCTTCTGAGTTTCTCAGACACCCCAGCTACATATGGGATGACCAAATTCTTCCGTTTGTCATGCTTTTCACCCTCACCGGTACTCTTGACATTCTTTGCTCTTCTTTCTGTCTTGACAAAAGACCAGTCTGGATACACTTAAAACTTGTGGGTATCCAGACTGGGCTTTTGTCAAAACAGAAATAAGAGGAAAGATTGTACCCCTGCATAACATTTTTAAATATTGTGGTTTAAAACTCAAAATATTTCATCATATAATTGAGAACATTTGGATTTGTAATGTAGACTTATATCTAATCTTCATATGATTTTATAAAGCTCAAACTGCAACTAGTATTTGAATTTACAGAGAAACTGCCTAACAGTGGAACACAGATAGCAGTAGCTGACCACATAGCTCCGTGTTTAAGTAAGTAAGATTTTTGAGTAGAGCTGCTGCTGGAGTCCAAATTAGGAAACCTTGATCTGTATGAATGAGGAGTTCACACCATTCCCAGTTTAGGGGCTGTATTATGGTAGCTATGCCAATATGATCATCGAAAACTCAGCAACCCACAGTGCAAGCTGTCTGCAGGTCAAGGCCTGCTGAGGGATGAACAATCATGGGACTCTGAGACCTAAGGCTGCTATTTTCTGTAACCTTTTATCTGTTATCAGTTATTAGTAGTACTTATTTTTCATTCTTTTTAAGTGTGTGTTTATTTTTAACTGATACAATATTACCAGGTTTCAATCGCATTTATAATAATTTTCCTTGGGATCATTGCAAATTAATTTTTAAAACAGACAGTGCCAGGCAATTGGAGATCTTACCAAGCTCTGATCATTGTATTAAAAAATCCAATGCCAAGCACTACAGGAATAAAAGATAAGTGTAATTTTAAAAAATTGCCCTCATCCATCCACCCACCCTTATCACAAAAAGGACCCTGTTAAAGACCCTTAAGGCACACTTATTTAGAGCTCGACAGCCAGGGTCCATCATGTTACTTGGGAATATCTACACTGGCAAATGCCCATGTGCAGTTGTCTTCCACAAGATATAATGGAGTTATTTCCAGAGACTGAAAACTGCTCCACTATTTTATACATGAAACAATTCAATATGCCCAAGGCAAGTGGCAGCTCCTGACATGTTGTGGCTGTCAGCTCTGGCTAAGCATGCATCAGGGTTATATTACTGGGCTAGAGGGGCTAGCAATTTTATAAAAGTACACTATACATAATGAACAGAACTATGCAATAATGTGTTTACTTCATAGATATGATACACAAAGATATGTGCAAATTATATGCTGTTAATCAACGCACAGGGTTATTTTTATTTATTTATTTTTTTAGAGGAAATCTGCACTGACCATCATTGTAAAATGGGTGAAAATAGGTGTTGTGCTTAGGCCACCACAGAATACCAAGAAATAAATAGGAGGCATAAATAGGTGGGGCAGTAATACAAGGACCTATGAAAACACACCGCCTAGATTTCAATGGTAAGGAAGGGGCTGCTGTTCCGGGTAGGGACCTATCAAAATTTTGTTATGGGACCGTGATTTTCTTAAAACCAATATTTCCTTCCAATGTCAAAATTTAAAAGACACCACAGATATTCTCTACTTGCATATAACTGCAGACATATACAGTAATAGTCATTACCTAAGAATTATTTGGTTACTTAGAAAATATATTTTTTGCTGAATAGTCTGACTAAATTGGACACATTTAATTACTCCTTGGCTTGCAGTTGTCACTTTTTCTTGGGCAATTGGACATATTACAAGAAATTATACTACTTATAATTTTTTTCTAATAGGTGTGCTAATATCCTTGTCCTTGGTTTATGTGCCAGTTTAATGTAATCACTTTTTTAATAGCATTGACCATAGGTGAAAATAGGAAACTGCCAAGAAAAGAGACTTTGATCGACTCTTAAATTTTGTCCTGAAAATATTTAAACATATTTTTTGTCCTTAACACATAAGAATCTCTCCACTGCATGTCTGGTGTACCAGATTGATTAGTTCTGAAAAAAGGTAGGCACGCTGTTTTTTGTTTGCTTGTTTTGTTTTAAAATAAACCCACTTCACTCTCCTACAGCTGAAACTGCGGATAAACACAGGTGAGGGCTGCATTTGAAATGGCAATGTGCCAATAAATGGACTATTGCTTTATTATACTTTGGAGTGCTGGTGACTTTCTGATTCTATCAGGGTGCCATCCATGGTCACTACTAGCACCCACCCGGCCATACGGGTCTTTTCTGTTCGGTAAGGAGTGCAGCGAGATCTCTTGATTTCTCCTTCATAAAACAGACCCATAAGCATTTCTCCAATGACAGGTTTCTTGTAAATTGATTTTTACCATTTTAATTTAAAAGTAAACAAAATACCTAGGTATAAAACTATAGTAAAATAAATTGGACAGATGAGTGTGAAAAGTTAAAAGTAGACATGTGCGATTCGTTTCGGAAAGATTTGTTATTCAGATAAATTTTTGTTATTCAGAGATTCGGATGTATCCAAATCTCCGAATGACAGAAATGTTGAATGAAAATGAATCAGAATTTCCAAAAACGACTGAGGCCCTTATCCCCATCGGCATGGGGACACCCTCCCAAGGCCGAGGGCTTGTGGCCTGGTAAGGCACAGGGAGGAGCCTGTGCTCGGATAAAGGGTCTGGGAGAATTTTTGGAGGGGACCCCACTTTTTCCCTAATTTTTGGGGGGTGGGGTTTCCCCTTCAAAAGGGCCTGGTATGGATTTTGAGGGGAACCCCACACACTTTTTTTGTTTTCACTTTGGTGGTCCTTCCTAACATTCCTACCAAACCTAATGGGTCTGGTATCAATTGGGGGGAACCGCACAATGGATACCATTTTTTTTCTCCTCCCCAGACTTTAAGAAAAACATTGTCTAATGTCACTTTGCTGCTAAGGGATTTCAGCCAAATCCGAATCCCAAATGAAATTTACTTTCGGACCCAAATCCCGAAAAAACTAAATAATGGAAAACCCGAATGAAAACGAAATGAAACAAATTTTTTGCCAGTGAACATGTCTAGTTAAAAGATCACTCTTTATCTAATATTAATAACAACAGATAAATCTTCTTACCATTGTTGGTTAAGCTGATTGATTAGTGCATCTATTCAGATATGAATTTATTTATAAGGATGAATGAAACTGCCTGGGTTCAATTTGTGTTTAGCTTTGTGAAACATGCTTAAAATTTGGAAGATTTGAATATTGTGCCAAACTGCACTGAAAGTTGGGGGGGGGAGGGGCAGATCTTGATATTCAATTCGACCCTCTTATCGGGTTAATAGGCAAGCTACTGTCAAACAAAAGGCATGGCAAGCTGAGCACTACCTTGGGGAGTCAGAATAGTTAACAATAGCTAATGTTTGCAAGGGGTTTTTCTCTTTGCTTTACAGAATTCCATTACATTTGAATGGACAATCAAGAACAGCATTTCAGAAGTTCAAACCTGTGAATCCCAAACAACTGGAATATGAGAAGGTGGCCCTATGTATAGAAAGCAGGCAAATTAAGGTTAAAAAAACTACCTTAATGAGCTACAAATTCAAAATAAATAAATCAGTCATGATCACGGAAATGTTTGAACACGCATTTCTAATTTTTTTCCTCATGGTGCAAAAACCTCATAGTCTCAAGAGACACACAGTCACTTATAAGTTCACAAGGTTATAATGTTCATACATTTATCACAGCAGAAAAAAAATAAATTAATTAAATAAGTTTGCTCAAAGGTTATATGTCAAGATTACAGTTTTCCTATTAAATGATGTGTCATGTTTATATCAATAGAACAAGCTGCTAGCTTAAGAAACAATTTATTATTGAGCTATGTTTCAAGTCTATCCTGTAACTTGCATTCTGATTAATGGGGCAAAGAGGAATGGTTTACATTCATGTACACAAACAACACCCTGAAGAAAAGGCTTTATCAATGTAACTATATGTGATACCTCAAATAGCAGATTACAAATATCAAGGTTTTTGTTTTATAAATGGCAAGAGGCAGACATTAACTTCTTTTTGTAATATTGAACTACATTTTAAACCAGACAGTGTTATATTTGTGTAATCTAATTCAGTCAAATAACTCACAACCTGCCTCATATTGCCTAAATATTGCTTTTATTTTATCTCAATATTTATGTTAACAAAATAATAATATGTAAAGCACTGCATTAATTGTCAGCACAATATAAATACCTGTATTAAAGAAATCAATAGATAAATATAATGAATGTAAGCTCTATTAAAGGTTGCTCCCCATTTATTTGAACAGCAGTAGACATTTAAAGTATCTCAACAGGAAGTAAGAGGAAATCTGTACAATGTATGGGAAAGCCCCTCTTAGAGAGCTGTCATGGGAACAAGTATCCCATTGAAAGATTTCCCCTTTCCTCTCTCACCTGTGGTGGTGCCAACTTAACATTTTGGATTTTGGAGAAAGCAATATTCATCGCATCTGGTTGGACTGTTTGCTGATTGCTCCTCTCTACCTCAGGATTTGGCAAGCAGAGATCATATTTTGCTGCTTTATCTCTCCTTCCTCCAAAGACATTTAAACACATGCTGGGTTTTCATGTCAAGCCACCATTTAATCTTTATGGCCAGGTAGGTGTTAGTCTACTCAAAACCTCATACCGTGGTCTGTTATTTATCTATCTAAAATGTGATTCTTGATATCTGAGATGTGGCATGAGATCAATGTGAGCAAAGCCACATGTAAGAGTTCACAGAGTCATACTATAATTTCAATGGGAAAATTCCTCTTTTTTTTTCTATTCTGACATTGCTCGTGTCTCGTTTCTCTCCTTGGCGGCCGGGAGCAGGAGAATCCCGGGCAGCCAGGGAGAGTTAGCGGTTTGGAGATCAGTGTCCCTGGTTAGCAGGTAACCAGGGACGCTGATCTCTCTGAAAGTGGCCGGCTGTCAGAAGCAGGTTGTCGGCCAATGGCCGGCCGCTCGGCCAGCTCTGGCTTTCAGCACGGCTCAGTCGAGCCGATTCATATGCGTTCGGCTCGGCTGAGCCGCTCTGCCACAATCGGGAGCTGTACGGGCTATTGTGAATAGCCCGTACAGCACCCCTTCGGTTCTACTGAACCGAAGGGGTCCTGGAGCCGAAGCTAGCCGAAGGATCGGCCGAAGCTACGGCCAGATCCTTCGGCAGCTTCCTGAATAGACCCCATAGTGTGTGTGTGTATATGTAACTCTTTGCCAATTTAAATCAGTAACAGTAAGCTTACATGTTCATAAATGGATCTCAGCTGCGGATAATAGGTTATTTCCGGATGTGCCTGAATCACAATAATCATTCCAGGACAGAGAATTCAGAGGAAATAATAGGGATTACAATTATATCTGTATTTTTTCATACAGTTAATGTCACAAAACATTCTGAAATAAAAGTAAATGCCAGTTGGCTCTGTCTGTGCAGGGTATCATCTGAGTAAAGTTCATAACAAAGGGAAATTTTAAGGATACTTTTTTTTTTTAACAGGTATGTATTTATTGGTTTTAACACAAAGAACATGGCACATACAATACAGAGAAAATGAAATAACATCATCTCGACACAGAATAACAGCATTTAGTACAAGACAATACAATAATGGGAAAATAAAAAGAAAACCCTACATATAAACTAAACAGACACTACCAAACTAAAGACGGTGTGGATCATTGGTCTCTTGTGTTTGCAGCACGGCCGATCTCTTCAGGTGATCTGGCCATACTACTAAGTGAAGGCTCCTGGGGGAGATAATCAAAGGGAGGGGGAAGGAGGAGGGGGACGGGACCGAGGAGGGAAATACCAGGATGGGGTAAGGGAACCAGGTGGGAAGGCAAGGTAGGCGGGGAGGAGGGAAGTAGACCCCCCCGTGCACATCTGAGTCTCTATTCAGGGGGTTCAGGCGGGAGTAAGGTCTCTCCGCCCGGGCCCTCCAAGGTAAGTCCCCTGGCCGCCACCCAGTCTCGACAGATACGATCAAACTTACGCTCACAGTTGCGTCCCATGTATGTCACCTGTAGAGTGGGAGCATTCTATCAATAGTGCATAGCCATTGTCCCACCGTGGGGGGAGAAGTTAGCTTCCATCTCAGGATTATCTCTCTACGAGCATAGAAAGCTACATAAAATAGGAGGAGCTTGGTGGCCCTAGGGGCCTGAAGGGTCTCCCCACATCCAAGCAGGAAGAGCAAGGGGTCCACCTCCAGCTGCAGACCAGAGACCGCCTCGACCATGGAGACCACCGAGTTCCTGTATGGTCGAAGCTTGCTACAGGACCATACCATATGAAAGAAAGTACCCTCCTCTACCCCGCAACGAGCACACGTCGCATCCGCCGTGGGGTAGATTCTAGCCAGTCTAGCAGGGGTATAATAGGCTCTATGGAGAAACTTGAGCTGGATAAACCGTTCCCTGGGGGAAATTACTTTAGATATATAGGCCTGGACGCATTCCTCCCAAAGATCCTCCGTCGGACTGGGGATGTCCACCCTCCATTTCTCATAAAGGGTCGTCAGCTGGGGCCCCTCCGTACAGTTCAACCGCAGGTAGAGGGAGGACAAGGGTTTGCGAACTCCGACCGACATTAGGAATTGCTCAATACGGTCCGAAACAATAGTCATTGGGTCAGGGAACTGGGCTCTACACGCATGTTTCAGCTGTATATATCTGAAACCCATGGTCTGAGGTAGGGAGTAGTTGGCACGAAGTCTGTCAAAACTCAACAACGTGCTCTCCGGCATGATGTGCTTAATCACTGTGATCCCGTGGTGGGCCCAAACCTGGGGGTCCGGGACAGAGAGCAGGTGTTCTAGTCTTGGGTTGCCCCACAGCGGGACATCGGGGGAGATGGCGCCAGCCGGAACCCTTCCCCTTCTCATCCTGTCCCACACTGCCATTACAGTACGCATAGGTCCCGTGACCGTCCCAACAGCCTTCGGAGCCCTGCATAAGAACCCATCAGAGCAGCCTCCAGAGTTACCGCCGGGTTATCACGATCCCCTATAAACCACCACCTGACAGTCACCAGAACCGACGCCCAATAGTAGGTTTTGAAGCATGGCAGTCCCAGTCCCCCCTCAGACAGAGGGAGTCGGAGGACTCTCCTAGACACCCGAGGGGTTTTTCCCGCCCAGACAAAATTGGAGATAATTCCTTCCAGTGTGGGAAAAAAGGAAATGGGAATCTGGACCGGGGTATTACAGAAACAGTAAAGAAACTTCGGGAGAAACACCATTTTCAGTAAGTTGATTCTACCCACCGGTGTCAGGGGGAGCGTTCTCCATGCCATACATTTTGCCTTCAGGTGTCTAAGTATGGGATATAAATTATCTTCTAGGAATCGGGCACGATCCGAGTTCAAATACCACACCCAGGTATCGAAATTCAGAAACCTGCGTGAGGGACAAGCCCGGATCAAGCCGAAGGGGGGATGAGCCCAGCGGGAACAGTAAGGATTTCCCCCAGTTCACCCGGAGCCCCGAGAAGGAACCAAAAGTATCTATTATGCCTAAAGCCGCTGTCGGGGAAGGCCCCACATCACCCAGGTAAAGTATTGCATCATCTGCGTAGAGTGAAAGCTTCTCCACCAATCTCCCCACTGGGAGACCCACCACTCGGGCCGAGGCCCGCAGCAGGATAGCTATAGGTTCCATCGCCAGGGCAAATAGTCCAGGCGAGAGGGGACAGCCCTGTCTATTGCCCCGGCCCAGGGCAAAGGGGCTCGACAGCATATTGTTAATGCATACTCTAGCAGTGGGGGAGGAGTAGAGGAGCCGTATCCAAGCGACAAAGCGATCACCAAACCCAAATCTACGGAGGACTGCAAATAGGGCCATTCAACCGAGTCAAACGCCTTCTCGATATCTAGGGATGCCACTGCTTCTTGCCCCCGTTATGCACGGAGCCTATCCACATTAGTGAAGAGGCACCTTAGGTTGACATCTGTCCCCCTCCCAGGCATAAATCCAGTCTGGTCTCCATGTATCAGCAGGGTGATGACAGCGTTGAGCCTATTAGCCAGCATGCGGGTAAGGATCTTGAGATCCACGTTTAAGAGGGATATTGGGCGATAAGACTAACACTGCTCGGGGTCCCTCCCAGGCTTGGGTACCACTATGATTGCCTCCATCATGGAGGGAGGTAGAGTGCCCACCCCACTAGCCTCCCCATAGGTATGCAATAAGTGGGGGGCCACTCCCTCAGCATGGGTCTTTATAAAACTCCAACGGGAATCCATCTGGACCCGCGTCTTACCGGTTTTTAGGGAGGAGATTGCCATCGTCAATTCCTTGTCAGTGAAGGGTGTATCCAGTGCTATGCGAGAGGCCAAGGGCAGTTATTGTCAGGTGAGTCTCCTGGAGTATACAGACATGCTGTTTATACGATGCAAGATATTGGAAGACTAGGGAACGTTTAACCCGGGAGTTAAGCCCCCGGACGTTCCACGACACTATATTAATATCAGACATAGCCTAGTCAATAACACAACTTCTACAGCATCAAAGCATCCCGCCTCAGAGCCGGCCAGCCCAGGGGCAGTGAAGAATCGGGATGTTTCGCCATCCTGCACCCGCAGGCGCGCTGGGAAAAGCATGCTGTATCGGATCACCCTTGCTCTGAGGGCAGTTTTGGCAGCATCAAAGGATTTACGTTGGCGCTGGGTCTCCACAGAATAGTCCGGGAATATGAGAAGCTTGTTGTTTTCATACTTAAGCTCTCCCACTAGCCTGGCTTCGCGAAGGATGGCATCCCGGTCTCGGAAGTTTAGCAGTTTGAAAATAAAGGTACGCGGGGGGCCCAAGTGGGGGAATGTCTCACAACAAAGGGAAGTAAACTTAGAACTCTAAACCATACAGGAGGGCCCCACCCCTAAGTTCAGCAGGTGGGCCCTGTGGAAGCACTCAAATCTTATGAGGGTACAAACTTAGTTACAAACAACACTGTGAACAACTTCTGCAACGTAGTAAGCCCCCTCAGGAGGCAGTAGGTGACTAAAACCATGACCCCTTCTTGTCCTCTTCGGTCCGGTCACCCCCTCCACCTTAGTATCCTCAGGGGGACTCTCCACCTCTGTCCCTCAGGTCTCGGGTGTAATCCTAAGGGGAGGCCTGCAGTGCAGGATTTAGTTGGGGACAATCTCTTTCAGAACAAACCAACTCCAAAACGGTCAGCAAAAGTATATAAAAAGAAAAATATGAATAAAGACAGAGGTATATCCATGCACGTTCGCAGGAGCACCACAGGTTACAGGATAGGGGGGTAGGGAGATCCACCAGTCTCCCCCACAGCCATATTCAGCCCCCACACGTGGGCTGGCATCCTCAGGTCTTAGGTAGGTGCTCAAGCCACTTGATGGCCTCCTCAGGAGCAGTGAAGAATCGGGATGTTTCGCCATCCTGCACACGCAGGCGCGCTGGGAAAAGCATGCTGTACCTGATCCCCCTTACTCGGAGGGCAGCTTTGGCAGCATCAAAGGATTTACGTTGGCGCTGGGTCTCCACAGAATAGTCCGGGAATATGAGAAGCTTGTTGTTTTCGTACTTAAGCTCTCCCAATAGCCTGGCTTCACGGAGGATGGCATCCCGGTCTCGGAAGTTTAGCCGTTTGAAAATAAAGGTACGTGGGGGGGCCCCCGGGGGACCCTGAAAGGAAGGCATGCGGTGGGCCCGCTCAACCGCGAAGAAGGCCATGAGCTGGGCCTTAGGGATCAGGGCCCGGATCAGGCATTCGGCAAAGGTGAGCGGGTCAGTGCCCTCCAGCCCCTCCGGCAGCCCAAGGATGCACGGGTTACTCCTTTTGGTTCCGGTTTTCGGCGTCCACCGCCCTGGACTCCAAGGCCTTGACCTTGGTTTGTAAAGTGCGTAGAGTCGCCATATGGGCCCCTACCACATCCTCCACCTCACCCACTCTACCTTCCACCGCGGTCATCCGATCCCGGAATCTGTCCAGGTCTCGTCGGAGGAGTCCCGCGTCCGACTGGAGATGGTCAATCTTGGCCGTGAGCGCAGTTTGGCAACCAGATATCGCGGCCATCACCGCTGTAAACTGGGCTGGGCCTGACAGAGTCTCCTCCACGACCTCCGGGTGGGCCGCCATCTTGCCCCAAAGTTGTTTCTTGCTGCGGGCGGGCGAGGGGACACTTGATGGCCTCCTCAGGAGCAGTGAAGAATCGGGATGTTTCGCCATCCTGCACACGCAGGCGCGCTGGGAAAAGCATGCTGTACCTGATCCCCCTTACTCGGAGGGCAGCTTTGGCAGCATCAAAGGATTTACGTTGGCGCTGGGTCTCCACAGAATAGTCCGGGAATATGAGAAGCTTGTTGTTTTCGTACTTAAGCTCTCCCAATAGCCTGGCTTCACGGAGGATGGCATCCCGGTCTCGGAAGTTTAGCCGTTTGAAAATAAAGGTACGTGGGGGGGCCCCCGGGGGACCCTGAAAGGAAGGCATGCGGTGGGCCCGCTCAACCGCGAAGAAGGCCATGAGCTGGGCCTTAGGGATCAGGGCCCGGATCAGGCATTCGGCAAAGGTGAGCGGGTCAGTGCCCTCCAGCCCCTCCGGCAGCCCAAGGATGCACGGGTTACTCCTTTTGGTTCCGGTTTTCGGCGTCCACCGCCCTGGACTCCAAGGCCTTGACCTTGGTTTGTAAAGTGCGTAGAGTCGCCATATGGGCCCCTACCACATCCTCCACCTCACCCACTCTACCTTCCACCGCGGTCATCCGATCCCGGAATCTGTCCAGGTCGCGTCGGAGGAGTCCCGCGTCCGACTGGAGATGGTCAATCTTGGCCGTGAGCGCAGTTTGGCAACCAGATATCGCGGCCATCACCGCTGTAAACTGGGCTGGGCCTGACAGAGTCTCCTCCACGACCTCCGGGTGGGCCGCCATCTTGCCCCAAAGTTGTTTCTTGCTGCGGGCGGGCGAGGGGGTACTGGGGCGGCCTGTAGATGATTTACGGCGCCCCCAAGACATACCCTCCGGTACAGGAGAGTGGTAGATTCTGGTCCCGTATCAAAACGAGCGCTCCACAGGGCTATAACTCACAGGACGATAGATAGGGTGGCGGAGCACAGCTATTACACGTGTGCTCCGGTCGCCATCTTGGACACGCCCCAAATTTTAAGGATACTTGCTGTTGGTTGTGTTGTCACCTCTCGGGTATCCTCAGAGCTTTGAATGAGAGAGAGAGAGTCCTGGAAGCACAAGTTGACTCTTTGAGATCACTGGCAAGCTGATACTGGTACTATGTGCAAGAGCAGGAGCCCGATGATAAGGGTTAGTAATCCAGCGTAGTTGGTATCAGGCAGTAGAGGATTCAGTGGGAGGCCCGTAGACAATAGTAGACAGTCTCTTGTTACTCTGGGATCACAGACTACAGGACTGACATGCAAGAACTGATCACACTGTGGAGGAGGCAGAGCAGAGAGGAGAGCTGTCAGTGGTGAGGGGAGAGCAGAGCAGTGACTCACACTCTGCAAATGGAGGAGACAGCCGGTGGGAGAAATGCTCAGCGTGTAATAAGACGCTGAGCATTTCAAATCCCCCGGCTTTATTCTGACTCTGAGGAGGAGCAGAGTGACGCTGAGGAAGTGGGCGGCGCCTGACATTGCTCTGGCATTGCGGACGGGTAAGTATCTTACAATCAATATATACAGTATACATTATATATAT
>NW_017307002.1:220313-272107 GCF_000935625.1 Nanorana parkeri
ATATATATATATATAATGTGTTTTGTGTATGTGTAAAGTGTATGCATTCCCTTGCACTGGTCCAAATTTGGTTTTAAAAACAATTGTGCTTTTATGGGAAGATCTAGCCAGGACTATTTTAAGGAGTACAGCAGTCACGTCAAGCACTGACAAAGTACACCTATAGACATGCTGATAGACATACAACTGTCCACTTGTCAGCATTTAGCCATAACTGCAGAATTTAAATCACAGACATGATACAGAGCCTAAAGTAAGGTAAGGATGGTAATTCCCAAATTAGAGTCTGGAGATGAGTGTGCTTGTTCTGGTCAATATAACTTATGCACATACAACATGTGAGGCTATAACAATACATACATTGATGTAGGTGTGATGCATGTCTGCTCAGGATATCAACACCAGAAAGACGTATTCGGAGGTCAGTGTAGCGTTTCAAATACTCCAAACCTCTGCAGCTGAACAAGTAAAGATGTCTTTCTTTAAATGTTTACAATTGATGCAATGTAATGCAATGCAATAATAAAAAGTGTATAAAGAATATTCCTCTGAATTCATATACTATTTATTGTATATTAAACCATACATCAAATTTACAAATCGGTAAGTTGTTAGAACATTTATAAACTATGGAATTAATCTTAAACAGATAGTGTCACTTTGCCCATCCAAGGCAAACTAAAAATGTCTGCACATAGCCTACTGCGCCCCCACAAACATGTATACATACAGAACTACCCTCCCTCCCTGATCTCATGATAACTGTTGTTGAAACAGAAAGAGTAATGACACAATGGCACCCCCCTATGTGGTATTGTTCAGTCCTGGAGATTGGCTACTCGAGCCCAAACACTGGTAAGTAGGGGAGGTAACATGCGTCCCATACCTGAAAACTCTACTCCACTAGCAAGGGCCCCAGAAGCATTTGGAAATGTTGTGGGGGATTCTGGCTTGGTAATTATGCATGCCTTGAGTTGTGGACTATGTGGCCAGGATGAGCAGAATGGCAGTAGCTCTTTAAATATAGAAGTATATGTATAATATTATAGAGTTAATCTTAGGGGGTGTCACGTGTGTAACACGTATTTAAACTTTTTCTTTGTACTGTGAGGGGGCTGTGTACTCTGAAGAGCTAGGTACTCTCAGGGGCTGTGGTTAATGTGATTACTGCAAGGGACTGTGTAACATGAGGGACTGTGTACTGTTAGGGGGTGTGACTACTGTAAGGAGTTGTGTACTGTGAGGGACTGAGACTACTGTGAGGGGCTGTGTACAGTGATCAGCTGTGAGGTGCAAAGGCTTTACTACGGCGATCAGAAGTGGAGTTGAAAGGACCTCTTATCTAGACGGCTGGGGGATTCTCCTTCGAAGCGCTTCGGGAACACAGAATGAACTACACTGAGGCAGATTCAAACATGTTCAATTTATTAGAAAAGTCTTGAGTCTTTATACTGTACAGAATGCTGAATCAACGTTTAAACTTTGTACCATATAAGCACATACTGAAGAGAGGCAGTGTCTTGAGAAATAGATAAAAAGACAAATTTTGGAGTCATATAACATTAGTCATAGATAACTCTTATCACTAACGGCCAGTTCCACTATACCATAAGAAAAGTGCAGAGTACAATACAGATAAACAAAAGCAGACATAGACTGAAAATCTACTGAATACTCATTTTAAGACTTTCTTGACTTTTAACATATATTTCTAAAGAGGACCGGTATTATATTGAATTAAAAAGGGGGCTTGCATTGTATTATCAAATGATACTTTCAGGAGTCACATTGCAGAATTGTGACTTAGGTCGGCCATAAACTGGTATAATTCCTTATGAACGTTCATATGAAAAATCTCATCAGAACATTCTGTAATACCATCAGATACTTGAATGTTGCTCAAAATTTTCTTTAATTTTAACATTTGATTTTGGAATGAATGGAGTTTCTCAAACGAAAACCACATTCACTGTTTAACATTTTCCATTCTGCTCCATTCGTTTTGTTTTCGTCAATATGGTCAAAATCACTCATTCATTTGACCCCATTAACTATTAGAAGTTTAACGAACATTTTGAAAATTACTTTTTGTTAATGCAATTCTACTGGTGTATGGCCAGCTTTTTAGAATACAGCGAGAGTAGCAGTGTGGGAGAGTGTGTGGGGCCATGGGATCATGGATCATGGGAGGAGGTAGAGCTGGGTGTGGGCACTTTGCAGGACTAGGAATGCAAGTATATAAGGTTTGCTGAGCAATTCAGGGTTAGGGGAAGCAGCAAATCTAAAACAGTGTTGCTTATGGACATAGGGCTCTAAAAATCTGAGTATCCTCATACGCTAGAGGCAACCGTGACTTCCATAAGTTGGTAATGCTACTTAGTGCACAATACTGTGTCATGCATGAGCTCTTTGAGCATCTGTGCAAGGGTAGATACTTTTGTGTAAGATAGGAGCAAGTTCATTTGAAACCCGAGATTCTGGATCTACAGAATTATCTGGCAATGCTGTGGAGCATTGTAAACCTGGATATGATTGTGGACCTTACCCATCAGGTTCTGGCAGTGGCCAGCATAAAGGAGAGTGGAAAATGGGTGCTGGATCAAGAGGTAGGTAGTGGGATCATTCAGTGGCGGAACTAATAACCAAAGGGCCCTGGTGCAACATTTTATCTTGGGCCCGCATCCCCAGCCAGCAGTCTCGAATGTTGCAGTAGCGTGCTGGACTTACCTGAGACCCTGCAGAGCACACCATAGAGCCTGTATAGCCCACCTGAGACTCTCTATGGTGGGCTCTGCAGGGTCCCAAGTGGGCTGGTCTGGTCATCGGGATGTCGCCTCGGTACAGTTGATACCCATGTAAGAGGCCCCCCAGACCCCTCTCATGGGTACCGGCCATACCCCTCTGATGGCGGTGTTCTATCAAAGGTTGTGACTACGTTAAAATATGTGACCGGTGACATGGATGCGGCCGGGAGTTCAGTGCGGGGGCAGTGCGGGGCCCCGGTGTTCGAACACCGGGACCGTGCACTGCCATATATTGCAGGACCGGACTATGCTGAGGCTGTGGGGGTGCCCAGGACCGGACCCTACTGGGCCCCCCCAAAGCCTCAGGCCCCCGTGCCCTGGCACCGCCTGCACCGGCGGTAGTTCCGCCACTGGGGTCATTTCTAAAAAGGGGGTAAAGTGAAAAGTGTTAGAAAGGCTAGTGCAGGGCTGACACACTCAATATAAAAATGCTTGGTTGCATGATTTTGAGTATTTCAGCTCAGAAGTAGCATTGCTCTAACTGAGGAATGACTGCTCTAGTAAGGATGGATGCAGATGTATAGACATGGATAAATAGATAATAGTGGTAATTAGGAGGGCAGATGGTGTAATCTGTAACAAAGATCGTGATCTGCGAACAGTCTGTTGACCAGGCACTCAGGGACAAACTGAGGAATTGGACCTCCAAAGTGGTATTACCTGAAAGACTTCTTGTGCCATAAGTCACAGCAGAGAAGCAGTGTGAGCTCAGAGAGGCGAATAAGTGGCTGAAAAACTAGTGTAAAAAGGAGGGGTTTGGGTTAATGAAAAACTGGTTTGACATTTCGGTCAGCTACTGGCTCTGCTGTAGGGACAGATTGCACCTAAATGAAGAAGGTGCAGTTCTGTTGGAGGAAAGCAGCTAGAAGATTGTATGAGTTTGTAAACTAGAATCTAAGGGGGAGGGGGGGGTCTGAAAAAAATGTAGTATATATTAAGCAAGAGCCAATGCGGGTACAGATTTTGGAAGTGGGTGGAATGGGGGGTCGGGGCACATACTAGATAGTGGGAAATCATATTACCTAATTCCAGTGCAGGAAGTCTTGAAAAAACAATGAAATATGAGCAAGGGCGAGCAATAATAGAATCCTAGGCGCCAGTATGAATTTTAAAAGGCTTGTATACAAATGCTAGAGGTGTGACAAATAAATTGAATGAGCTAGAACTTCTGTTATTCGTGGATGATTTTTTCTTTGTGAGAGTATCAGAAACCTTGCTGCAAATATCCAAGGTTACACTCTGTTTTGGAGGGACAGGGTTGGTAGAAAGGGTATTGGTGGAGGGTTGGTGGAGGGTTGGTGGAGGGGTATGCCTATACGTCAAGAATAATCTAAAAGTGAGTGTGAGAGAGGACATAAACAATGAGTGGTGTGATGGAGCAGAGCCTTCATGGCTGGAGCATCACATGAATGCAACAAATAGTAATTTATTTATAGGAGTATATTTTAGGAAATGAATTGCCCCAATATGCCAGCTAACCGCTACAAGGCACTGGAATGTACACCCACTGTGTGTATATGTGAAAAAATGAATAACTAAATGTGCCGAGCTACAACAATGATCATGTTTTGGGACTCCCAACATCAAGATGAAAAAAGAGATGACATAATTTTTTTAGCTAAAAATAGCAGGGAAACATCATAAAGTTGTTATTATTATGGGGACTTTAATTTTACAGATATTTATTGGACACTGCTTGGTACTACGTACTCAACTAAGGCTTGCCAGTTCTTGAACATATTGTAGGACAATTTGAGAGGTCAAATAGTAGAAGCCCCAGCTAGAAAAACAGCTCTGTTGACTCTATTAACTTTGAGTAAGCTGGAACTCATTACAGATGTGCAAATAAGGGACAACTTAGGCAACAGTGATTAAAGTCTGATTAAGTTTGGCGTAAGTTACAGGAAAGACAGGCACATTGGTACCAGGAGAACCGTAATCTTCAAAAAAAAGTAAACTTCAATAAGCCACACTCCTAAATATGCGGAATGTGGCTTAATTCAAGTCTGAAAAAAACAAATAAAAGAGAAAAAATTAGCCTTCAAAAATAAAAAATGGAAGGGACAGCTTCAGCATTTAGAAATTAAAAGAAATACAATAAAAGATGAAGAGAGCAATCAAGGCAGCTAAATTATACTATGAAAAACATTTTGCTTTAAAAAGTAGACATACTCACTAACTACAAATTAATCAATGATGATTGTAGTGATGGTAATACAATTTTATTTTAAGGTCCCTGATGAGGACATACTGCCACAATTTGAGGTTGGAGGAAATTAGGTTTAATCTGAGCAGGGGTTTCTTTATGAATGGAGCAGCAGAAATGTGGAACTTCCTTCCCCAGGTAGTAGATGCCTTCCCCAGGCAACTTCTAGATGCCTTCCTCAATGGACGCAATATACAGCGATATATATACTTTTAATATGACTCAAACTCACACACAGATAGGTTGGACTGCATAGAAATGGCCTTGGATCTAGCTAAGAATAAAATTGCATACAATTGAGGGGGCAATTCCAGGCCTATTTGCTATCATTAAATGGTGAAAGGCAAACAGTAGAAAAACACAAATTAAACATGACATTGCCTAAATATTTGTTATCATTTTCAACTGGACCTAAATATAATTTGTCTGATTTCCTAAGAGGGTTCATAATCTTTACACAATTAATTGTGTGAATGTTCAGTTTAATTATCCAGTCATGTACAGATGTAAAAAGTCAACAGAAATTTGCTTTTTGCATGACTGAATAAGTGAAGTTAATATTCACACAATTTATTGTGTGAAGATTTTCAACTCCTTTTTAGTAAATCAACCTCAATATCTACTTCACCAACCTTCCTCCTGCACAGTACCTATATGTATAACTAGAGGACAATTGTTCTTAAAGCAAATATTGTTTTTCTACGTATCATCTCATTCTTTGTTTTAAAAATGTTTGTGTATTAGTGTAATCTATATATAACTTGATCAAATATTCAGTACTGATACGAACCAGAAAAGGTAGGCTGTTAGATTGCCTTTCAATGTATTTTGCCCATATAAATGGATGTTTTTTGTCAATTCTTTATGCCCTCATTAGAAGCTATCAAAACTTGATTTACGATATACCATTCCAGGTCAGTATACCTTGACCCATGTAGTCAATAAAGTATTAGGAAATTACTTTTCTTAAAATTGCTTATACTTCAAGCAGTTAGAGAAAGCTTGAAAAATAAGCAATCATATATAAGTTTTATAGATTATTTTCCTGTTTCCAATTTTTCAGCCTAAATTGATTATGGATTTTAAACCATTTCTGAAAGCATATATATCTGATGGCTAAATTTGCATGATTATCAACAAGATTCACTGTGTTAAGGTCACAATTTTCATGCAGTGATGCAGAACAAAGGATAACTATCTTACCTGACATATACAAAATTCATGATCAGGCAATTAATATGACAAGAAATCATTACAAAGTGGTTGGAATATATAATATAGACATTGAAAGAATCATTTTCTGAGACAACTATATCAAATTTATACAGAGAAATTAATCACTAATTGTGTAATGGTTTTGGTATGGTTAAGGACTCACTCACAGTGGTAGTGACACGCAGGATTTCTAATTGCATATAATTGCTTGTAATGCTTGAAATGATTTTAAATGGTATAATTCACTCTGTGCATTTACCTGTACATAGGAGCATTCAGGTTACTTATGTTTGAGGAAAAAGAAATTTGTGTGTCCAGGGACAGATTATATTTTCAGAACATGTCCAAATGCATTTAAATGCAGGAGAAAATGACCTGGGAAGTATAAAGTTTGTTTTTATTTCCCAAATCAATTTCTTCTTTTTTAAATAAAGCAAACGCAGGAGGCAAATGTGAAAAAGGCTGTGTGAAAAGTCATCATATTTCTCCATGCTGTCAGTGGTTTGTTGTCATGTCTGTCTCACGCTTTGCTTCATGCTATATACCACAAAGAGATCTAAATAGTGCTATATTGCACTATGGGAATGTGTGTTTTATGATTGTATATGATTTAATACATCTCTGCAAATGGCATTTCATTATTGGAAGTTTTTCTTAGTCTTTTTGAGCACACTTACCAGATATACCTTGTTGAAGGAGGGTATGTTAAAAAGCCTGTAGGGGTCAAATAAATACGATGAACTGCTCTTCATAGATGGTGGCACTGGAGGGTGTGTTTGTGCACAGATTATGTGGTGGAGCAAGACTAGGGATGAGCTCAGGTTTGGACCAAACTCCGAACCTGAGCTCCTCTGAAACCGGTAAGTGCCATGGGGCCACCTGTCCAATCAGCTGCAGGCCAGGGCATTCATCCCACAGCTTAATATAAACAGAAGGGTGGGATGTCTGCGCTGATGTCTTTGACTTTATATGGACACATGGCCATATTAGGTAAATGTCAATGACCAAATATAGCCATGTGGTCAATGACATCACTGCATCCTGCCCCTTTGCTTACATGCAGCTAAGGACAGGTAATTCCCCAGCTGCAGCTGATTGGATGGCAGTGGAAGGCACTTCCTTCCACGTTTAGAGAAAACCCTGTTTTCACTTTTTGCGCATTTGATGTTTTAATAATTTTTTTATAATGTTTATAATTTTATTGTATATTTGTTTAGGTGTTTTGCACTTCCTTTTAATGTGGGTTTCATTTTTATAATTTTATGTTGTTTTGAGATAACGACTTTACATTTTTATTCACTTTAGTCATACTTTGAGGGTGAAGTGTACATTCAGTGTATTTAAATAAATACATATACAGTATATGGTATAATAATTTATTTAAATGTATACCCGTATGTACCTATTAGGAGGGCAGTCTGTGGTCTTTCATTATGTTTGGCCAATCCAAGCAGTCTATACTGAGAAGTAAAGAGTTTGCATTTAACTGACTTTCCCATAGAAGGTCATGGGAGCTTTTGTATCCTGTATAAGTGGCGGATGAGGCCGGGGTCCAGCAGCACCAGCCTGGTGTAGCCGGCGGTGGAGGTGGAGGAGACGGGGGCCCAGCAGTGGCAAATAAGGAGCTATGTGAGTAGGGAAAGGGACCCCAACCAGCCCACCTGGGACCCTGTAGAGCCCACCATAGAGAGTCTCAATTTGGCTGTGCAGGATCTATGGAGGGCTCTGCAGGGTCGCTCTCAGATGGGCTGTGTGGTCTCAGGTGGGTCCTGAGTCCAGTGTGTTACTAAGTCCTGAATCCAGTGTGTTACTAAGTCCTGAATCCAGTGTGTTTCTAAGTCCTGAGTCCAGTGCATTACTAAAGCTAGAGTCCAGTGCATTACTAAAGCTAGAGTCCAGTGCATTACTAAAGCTAGAGTCCAGTGCATTACTAAAGCTAGAGTCCAGTGCATTACTAAAGCTAGAGTCCAGTGCATTACTAAAGCTAGAGTCCAGTGCATTACTAAAGCTAGAGTCCAGTGCATTACTAAAGCTAGAGTCCAGTGCATTACTAAAGCTAGAGTCCAGTGCATTACTAAAGCTAGAGTCCAGTGCATTACTAAAGCTAGAGTCCAGTGCATTACTAAAGCTAGAGTCCAGTGCATTACGAAGTCCAGAGTCCAGTGCATTACTAAGTCCAGAGTCCAGTGCGTTACTAAGTCCAGAGTCCAGTGTGTTTCTGAGTCCTGAGTCCAGTGTGTTTCTGAGTCCTGAGTCCAGTGCATTTCTAAGTCCAGAGTCCAGTGTGTTACTAAAACCAGAGTCTAGTACGTTACTAAGTCCAGAGTCCAGTGCATTACAAAGTCCTGAGTCTAATTCATATGCTGTTCTGCATTGCTTTATAATATATTGTTGGGATTTGTAGTTCTCCTATAGCCAGTGCCATTCAGCATTAGAGTGTATGCTCCTCTGTACAGAAACTAATGTGACTGGCTCAGTCTTCTCTGTACAGCACTGTGGTATATGTCAGAGCTATGTAAATGTATAATAATAGTGTGAGATTGTTAGGGGAGTGCAAGCTCCTCTGGTGCTAAGACGGTGGGTTGGGGGCCAGTGAGATCTGTTCCTGCCCTCCCTCTTGGGAGGGGGGCCTAAGACAAAATCTTGCACCAGGGCCCTTTGTTCTTTAGGTCCGCCACTGTGAAGAACGGCAACAAGCTGGTGGTGAATACTGAGCTGGAGGTGAAGAAGCTGCAGGAACTGGTCAGGAAGATGGAGAAGCAGAACAAGCAGCTCTGGAACCGAGCCAATGCTGTCAGCAACTGCACTGCCAGCCCGCAAATGCTGCTGCCGCCTCCCCCTCCTGCAGTGCATCAGCCGTGCACGTCTGTCCCAGCCACTGCACTTTGCCTACCCAGCCAGGTGTCCACTCTGCTCTGTGGGAGCCTGGGTTACTTCATCAGCAAGCAGCTGCTGGCCGGTCTCAGTGCCACCAAGGAGCCACTAGCTGAACATTAAGGGCCACCACCGTCCTGGATAAATATTTAATTTGCAATTTTTTTATACCAAAAGTCCCTCTTTTTTTCTTTTATTTTCTGGCTATGGTTCTAGAAACTTTGTCTCCTGGACCTGAAGGTTGGCTATGGCAGTAAAGATGAGGAGCGCTGTTACATGCTAGGCTGAGGCTCTGAGTATTTGTAAACTGCAGTTTATTTACACCAGGATAGACTATCAGAGCTGAGGCAGAGTCCGAAATATAGCCATGGCAAATTCCATGTCCTCTTATATGTTTATCTAGAAAATATTATAATTCTTGTTGTAAAAAAATATATGAGAATTCACAAAAGAGTTCAGTCACCATATAAATGCACAAGGTCACAGCCCAAATATATTTATAGCAACCCCTGAACTCCTGGAAAAATCTTTATTTACTGCAGAGAGTATGTTATTACACCAGTTGACAGACACTGGGGTTGATTTACTAAAGAAGCAGAAAATGTTGTCTTAGCTTAGTGAATAAGGTGAAGCTATGTTTACTTTTCATAATCAGTCATGTGCAAAAAAATTGGATATTTTGCTAGTGCTAGTACATAATTGGATGACTGAAGTGAACATAGCTTCACCTTATTTAATTAGACAAGTGAACATTCTCTGTGCAAATTGAACATACATTTTCCAGGACAAACATTTATTTTGCTCAGTGAACAGTCTTTTTAGTAGATCCATCACATTGTGTTCATCAATGCCTATTAGTCTAGATTTTAAGTGTTTGTAAGTGTTGGGGGCAGTGCCAATGGGTTGGCAGGCTCCATAAGGGTGCTGGCTGGCAGTTTTATGATGCCTACAATGCAGATGTGTGTGTGCATACTCTGCAATTATTGCTCCTGACCTCTGCACATTCTGCCTTATTTGCTCCTGACCTTTGTACGCTGAGTTACTACTGACCCCTGAATATTACATACTTTTGATCCCTATACAAAGGCTCAAGTTTTACATTTTGAAACACACCCACAATTTTCCACATATGCCACCTCATTCCTCTCCTCTAGGTGACTGAGGGAGGGGGTCCTAGCCATGTAGGCTGTATGGGACCCCATGATTTCTAATGATGGCCCCGCTTATCTGTGCTTTAAAATATGAAGAACTGATGATAACTGGACCGTTACAGCAGAAAATAGGTTGGGACATACTCAAAACTCCCTTACACAGTGTACCTGGTAGCCTCTAGTCCAATAATTTGCTCTTGGAGCACCAAAGGCAGGACAAACAAAGTGGAAATGCTCCTGAATTACCATGTTAAAGAGAGAATCATTTTGTGAGTTTGTCATTTATGTTTGCAATCTGTTATGTTGTTCAAAGAGTTGCAGCCCTGCCAGCACTACATTGATTCTGATGCTTTTGGGGGGTCAGAGAGAATTGGTAGTATTTAAATGAGGGTCAGGTGCAGGTGCAATTGAAGCTTCTTGCAACTAAGAACAAGAGGAAGGATGAGGGACATTGTACTCATACGCAGTCTTATCCAAGCAATAAAGTTTGGTATTATGCTATTAAGGTTCTTGTTACAAATGCTGTGCCTAGTGTTAATCTGAAGGTTGTTTTTACTGTACATATATTACTCTGTATCAACTCAACAGCTGTCCCTTTTATGTGTGGCTATTTGCAACATTTATTCCAGGGGTGTTAACTACTTGGTGTGTGCATGCTAAATTTCCTTCAGGACAGTCAAATCACAAATTGTAAAAGTTGGAAATGAAATTACTCAGTGATGTGTCACTTTTAAACATTAAATATAAATTATTGAACACTTAAAACCCAATTAACCAGTTGACATCCGCGGTGTTAAACCCCCTTCCCATCCAGGCCATTTTTCAGTATACTATATAATGATTTTTGTTTGTTTATTATAATAGCTACTATCAGAACATAAAGAAAATAACCACAGTCTAGAATCTATTACTACAATTATTTCTCCAGTATTAATCTTGCTAACAAAATGGCTTTTCTCTTTAAGGGCTCATGCACATGGGTGTAATGGAGAACTGAATTTAATGCAGGATCATGCTGGCAGAAGGCTAACGGAAAGTTCCTCTAAAAAAATGTAATAATGCATGAAGTGATAACATTTACACATGTTTAGATGCGTATAAGTCCAAGAGCCTTAAATTCTTCTTCCCTAGCTCCCATTATTATTTTTTTAACCCTTTTACTGCCAGAGCCATTTTTGCTGAGCTTTGGTGTATGCACATATTGCTGGCAGTTACATTTTGTTATGTTGCATAGTATTAGCGCAACTGTTTAGTAAAAAGTTAATTTTAGTGCACATAAACACAATATATTATACAAAGTTTTGGTACAATATAAAAGATGAGGTTGTCCAAGCAAACAGATACCAAACATGTCAAGTTTCAAAATTGTGTGTGCCTGTGAAATGGCAAAAAAACTAAGTTACCCAAAATTATTTATAGGTGACACTTAAAAAGCTTTTGAAGGCCATTATTTGAAGTTAAACAAAAATGATGGCCCTAGAATTATTGCTCTAACTCCTGAATGCATAAAAATGCCCAAGATGTGTGACGCAATGGTCATTTTCATACATAGGCGCACCCAATGTGTGTTTGTGTCAGTATGTGCATTTACAAACACTTCAAAACTTTGGGTGTTTTTTTAC
The DNA here is from genome assembly GCF_000935625.1 of Nanorana parkeri. Lineage (NCBI taxonomy): Eukaryota > Metazoa > Chordata > Amphibia > Anura > Dicroglossidae > Nanorana > Nanorana parkeri. The sequence goes on from NW_017307002.1 coordinate 232,186, forward strand.
AGCTTTTATTTGACTTTATTTATGAACACGTTTTTTTTAACCTAAATTTATTGCTATCACATAGGGGCTCACAAGCCCCCTTTGTGATATCACTTTAGTGGTGACAGGTGCTCTTTAAATAGACATTAGAGGTCTATTAGACCCCTAATGTCACCTTTGTAGCCCATTAAAGTGACATAACCATTGACGCTTCTGGGTTTATTCACAGGAGAGCAGGTCAGCGATTGGTTGTTCACTGGTCTCCATCCCCTCTACCTACCAACACCCACTATACCAGTCCCAGGCCTACAGGAGGGGCAATGGAGCCTGGGATCCCTGGCAGTTGGGGGGTGAGGTTCACAGCCACCCGAATCACCGGCAGTCTAAAGCTGAGAGTTGGCTTTAAACATGATTGATGCAGCTGGGAGTCTGCTTACAGGGGCATATGTCAGCAAATATGTGACAGCAAAAGGGGTAATCCTAGAATGCTTTGTGCATGCGTTATCTATGTATTTACATATAATACAATTTGGTGATTTTCTGTTTGCTGTTCTTGAGAGAGGTGTGTTGGCTTTTTTCTGCAGAATATATAACTTGATAGATATTGTGGACCCTGTTGTTCTGATCAATCAAGAAATCTTGCTGTGCTGTTGAGGAGAAAAAGGTTGAGAGGGGTGGAGGAGAAGAGATCCAGGTGTCACTACTAGGGCTGGGGTTCAAGTTCAGGCTGATGCATGGTTTGAACTTAAGCTTGTTGTCAGTTCACCAAAATGGTGAACATATAGGTTTGTTTGCCCAGCAGCAAAACAAATCTCCCATAATTCTTTGCATTGCACTGTGAACTGTGGTTAGGTGTAATAGTCTCGGTAATAATGTGGTTTTAACAATGTGTCATCCCCTCACTATAAAAGTTATCTCTCCCATCAGCCTTTTCAGTGTGGGTTGAGGTTATTGTGAAGGGCAAATTACAATAATTGCGGGGAGAGACAGTTAGCACTGTACTGTACAGTGCTAGTGTGCTACCACAGGGCTATACAGTGCTATATACAGTGCTGTATAGTGTCCATAGCTGGAAACAAAATTAAGGATTTTCCTGTTATCATGTTGTTTATATGCAGCTATTAGAGGATAAGGAGGTTCTGCATCTCCAGGCTAAAGTGGTAGTCGAGTTCCACCATGAGATGCAAGGCACATCTACCATTCTTTTCTGACAGTGGGCATGCTATACAGCCATTGCACCTGGAGGAGATGGTGGAGTGAATAATCAAGCCTTTATTTTCCTCCTCCTCCCAGGCTCAGGAACTCACTGTAATCAAAAGCTGCAAATGTGCCCTGTATTTCCTGCTCTAATCCTGTGGTTACCATGCAAACTGGCATGGATAAGTTGGTTGAACTATTTCAGCACAGCTTCACCTACTTGCTGCAGCAGGATGCACAGCAATTCATTTTATCTGATGTTGAAGAGGAGAGCAAAATAAACATAGAGAGAGAAGGCAACACAGACTTACTATGACCTCAGTTATTTACAAATGCACAGTGATCAGTACTGATTGCTGAGTTTTTGTTGTGCACTGCTCTCCATAGTGGCTCCTCTGCCAGTCATAACAGCTCTCTCCTTACTACACCCCCCTGCTCGGCATCCTGACAGCTTTTCTCCTCCCTTCTTGGTGCGGACAGCTGGATCGGCTTTGTGTCCACTCTGATCCCCGCTGCCTCTGCCGATACAGGTGGAGGAGGGCAGCGAGGATCGGAGGGAACACAGACCAGCGCATAGCAGGGAGGATGCACCACATTTTCTGCCATTTTGGTACTATTAGCATTTTGCCCATAGTACCATTTTTAGCCGAAATGTTTAATCAGCCAAAATTTCAGTGCATCCCTAATTCATACAATACAGTGATGCTGCATTCAGAATCATATAAAATTATGCTCAGTATAGATCTGAATGCAGCATTTTATAGGCGCATTTGCAAGAGCCCCTAATGCTGTAATGATTCTACCGTCACATTTCAAATATATCATAAACCAAATGTTAAATGTATTGTTCATATGACAATTTACAAGTAAAACACTATATTTTTCATCAAGCAAAAAAAGGTATGCAGCAGACAGAGTAACATAGAATTTTATTCCAAGACAACATTACACCAATAAGTGGTAAATTGGGTAAAAAGAGGGACCGGGCAGAACAGCCGTGCCGAATGCCACTCAGCGGCATTCGGCTATTTACTCAGTGCTGTTCGGCATCTATGAGAATAGACCGAACAGCAGCCTGCCGGAGGTTCGGCTTAGCCGATCCAGATGTTGGATCGGCTGAGTCGAACTCCTTCTGCACTTCGGGTCGGGCGAACATGCAGAGCATGTTCAGCCGACCCGAAGCCACACGAAACCACCCGGTGTACGGCTGATTTCAGCCGATATACGGCTGAAATCAGCCGTACCAGCCTGAAGTGAATAGTCAAACAGCATTCTGCTCTCTTCACTTGGGGTCGGTTAGTCACTCGGCTGCCTACGGCAGCTTAGTGAATAGACCCCATAGTCTGTTTCTTTGAAAGATTCTGAAAGTTCCTTATCTTATCATGCTTTAACATTGCTATTTAAAATCCGGTAGCTTTTAGGGGCTCATGCACACGGGCACAAAAAACACTGCTTTTTATACATACGGCTCTTTGTTTTTTTCTGTAGATCTAAACACAGCTCTATTATAGGCACTGTGTCCATGCATATAGTGGCATTTAGATCTATAATACAGAGCAGCATTCATATCTGTAAAAAAATGTTAAAATCCTGCAATCGAGATGAGTATTTTCACTTAATTTGTGCATGTAAACATGTATAAACGTGTGTACATGTCTGCGCACGTATGCATGGAAATCGGTTTTAGTTGTTTAAAAAAATTCATAGGCTGCTATTTACTGTAAGCACATTCCTTCTTGAAAGGGAAAACTCACTTTAAACTATAAATTCATCATTATCTCTGAAAGTATATTTTTATTTATGTTCACCCTTCTACATACATACAATCAATATGAACAAAATAATTAATATTCATAACAACATTTCTTAGTCTTATTTGGAGATAATTATCTCTGTTTTTTTTCTATAATGTACCCATCCGATCCGCCGTCTAGAAGGGAGGCAGGGGAACCGGGCCGATCGTTCGCCAGATGCCTCTCCAGCATGGCTGGACACAACTCACGGAATACTACCCCCAGCCGCCCCTGCCCCTCTGGCGGGGCAACGGACGGCCCTCGCAACGTGAACCGCAGGAATGGACCCTATGCGGGGCCCCCGACTACACGCGAGGCCTGACCCTCCCTGCCACAGTAACGTTCCTGAGCTGAGATACCACTTCGGCACTCACCCCCGATTAACACACTGTATCCTAATGCACTGCCAATACCCTTTTTTCTGTCCTACTCTATCCAGGATCTGCAGGCTATGGACGTTGGACTGATCGCTGTGGACTTCTCCACCCTACCGAACTACCACAGGGGTCTCCTGATGCTGCTCCACCTGGACCTTATGGTAACAGAGGTTCCCCCCCGTCCCCCCCTCCCGCTTGTGGGGGGGTGAATGGGGGGGTGCACTCTCCGCATATTCCTCCGCTAATGTACCTACATATGTATATTGCTCAATGGAGTCCCCTAAAATAACTAACTGCCCTCCCCCTTTTGTGGGTTCTTTATTGACATACCCTAGTACTATTTGAGAGACCCATCCCATGTGATGCTCAATATGCTGTTTATATCTGCGGGTTTGAGCTGGGTAATGATAATAAGTTTTTATCACTAAAAAGAAGACCGGGGTTCTTGACCTAAGTCGTCGCGGGCGGCGATGACCCTCCGGAGTCGCGAGCCCGAGTGGCAAAAAAATTAATGATTCAATGACTGTTAATGATTGCATACAATTACAATCCATAGTTCTATGGATCTTATTCAGGCCCTAGATCCCTTCCTTTTTTTTTTTTTTTTACAGGCTTTCAGATATGCTTAGGAATTCAGTAAAAACTCACATACCAGTTCTGTGAGCATCAGGATTCAGTAATGACTCTTAAGTTATATACACCAAGGATGAGCTGGCTTATTTGTAAAAATGCTGACAGGTCTGTTAGCTGCAGCGCTAAGGCCAATGGGTCTTGCTGTTAGATTACACAGTGTAACCCACTAGAGGCACAAAAGACAGCTTTAATGTTCTGCAATATTTTTGTTGAATTTTGCTGTATGTCTATCAACCATGTGTTCCAGAACACAAAGTTATCATTATCACACCTCAATCGTCCTTTACCTGACATTTATTATAGCCATCTTTTAGAAGCCCTTCACAAAGTGCAAATCACTGTGGTATAGTCAGCATATAGTTAGAATCATCAGCCAGACATAACAAGCCACCATCGTAGTTATACTTATGGTAAACTAAACAGATTGTTCATCTTCTAAAACACATTTCTCGATTTACTAGATAATGTTTTTTTATGTTTTTTTGCAGTCCCACTGGGGTTGTGATGATGCCACTCTCAGCTTCACCCTGCATAAAGATTTCCAAGCTCATAGGACCACATTCTAAGCCTAGCACACTGAGACTTGTCATCGCTGGGGTTGGTTAATTCTGCAGTTTACTCACACAAATAATTGCTGCCACCCCATATTTTAATGGCAACACACATCTTTCACAGTAAATTATGTTACAATTCTGACTTTAAGCAATGTCTGTGACACTAACTGTCTTTCAAAGAGGAATATAACAGGTTTTAAAATATGGTAGCATTCTTCGCAGAGGCAATGACTCTTTAACTTCTTATTTAGAGTATAAAGATAAGCTTGACAATTTAAAAATATTGTTAAATCGAGGAAAAGAAAAACGGTGCATAAAATAATAACAGAAAATAAATACTAATGTAACCGCAAACCAAAATGGGATTAAGAACACAGGGCAGCACAGTGGCTTAGTGGTTAGCACTTCTGCCTTGCAGCACTGGGGGTCCCTGGTTTAAATCCTGGTCGGGACACTATCTTCAAGGAGTTTGCATGTTCTCCCTGTGCTTGCATGGGTTTCCAAAAGACATGCTGGAAAGTTAATTGGCTTCAGTCTAAATTGTGTGTTCAATAGGGACCTTAGATTGTAAGCTTCCTGAGGGCAGAGACTGATGTGAATGTGCAGTATTTAAATTGTTGGGTGCTATATAAATACCTGTAATAATAAATAAGTTGGATTCAAGCAGTGAAATAGGTCTATTGACACACATTCATTGTTTGATGTTAAAAGAGAGCTTTAGCTGCAAAGGCAGGCCCTTTTTTCTGGTCCCTGAAGAGGGTGTTGACAGAAATGACCTGGCCAATCAAAGGGTCTAATGAGTGGCTGAGGGGGTGTCAATAATTGCTGTCGCGCCCTCAGATAGATTTTAATTTGTATTCATTGATTAATATTTCTTTATGCCTCCTGGTTTTGGTCATTTTGGTAACCAGTATATTATTGTACTGAACGGGATTCCTTTTGAATAAATCTAAATATGATATGTGTTTTGATGCCCATATCACCTAGGAGATGGAGCGGACCTAATCTGCCTCCTGCATCTCATATTAAGGCGTGTTTAGTCTTAAACTGATGGTAATTAGTTGACACATGTTAATAGGTTCTTATTCTTGATGTAGTTCAATCAGCTCTGGAGTATAAAACATGTTTAAATTGTGACTCACTGGCAGGCAGCTTTAGCCCCAAATGTCATTTTATGATAGGTTGTATCCCTGCCTCTACAATGAGAAATACTCTGCTGATGGTGATAAGCTATTTACGATGGTCTTAATGGGCTTTATAACCCAGGCATGGATAAACATGTTGTGATGGGATACAGGGGCGGACTGGGCCGGTGGGCAGGGTGGCAATTGCCCCCCGGGCCTCTCTGGTGACTGTATAAAACGGAGCCCACTGGCACAGCAGCAATGGCTTTGTTAATCTCTCCCCTGTCGGCCTCTCTGCTCCTGCAGAAGCCTGGGAGGAGAAGAAGAAGCTCTTCGGCTGCCTACGATCAGCCCGTGTAGTATTCGGGCTCCTCGGCAGCTTCCTCCGCCCACTTCTTCTGCTATTGGCTGGAGGGAGACTGCACTCCTACTGCCTGTATGCTGGGTCCTAAAGGGAGGACAACAGGAAGTGGCTGGAATCACCTCCAAACACGCAGGAAACCTTGCTGCTCCCCCCACCCTCACAAGGAGAGGAAAAGAAGATGGCACAGTACCTGCGTTACTGACTGCTGCACTGCGTTACTGACCGCTGCGCTACATGCTGACTGCTGCACTGTGTTACATGCTGACTGCTGCACTGTGTTACATGCTGACTGCGTTACATACTGACCTCTGCACTGCATTGCATGCTGACCGCTGGCCTCTGCACTTTGTTACATACTGACCGCTGCACTGTGTTACATACTGACTGCTGCACTGTGTTAGATGCTGACTATTGCACTGCGTTACATGCTGACTGCTGCACTGCGTTACATACTGACCACTGCTTGCTGCACTGCATTACATGCTGATCGCTGCACTGCGTTACATGTTGACCGCTGCACTGCCTTACATGCTGGCCGCTGCACTGCAATACATATTGACTGCTAGCCTCTGCACTGCTTTATATACTGACTGCTGCACTGCGTTATATACTAACTTCTGCACTGCGTTACATGCTGACCATTGCACTGCGTTACATGCTGACTGCTGTACTTCGTTACATGCTGACCGCTGTACTTCGTTACATGCTGACCGCTGTACTGCGTTACATGCTGACCGCTATACTGCGTTACATGCTGACCACTGCACTGTGTTACTGACTGCTGCACTGCATTACATACTGACTGCTGCACTGCGTTACATGATGATCTCTGTGCTGCGTTACATGATGACATCTGCACTGTGTTACATACTGAACACTGACTTCTGCACTGCGCACTGTGTTACATGCTGACCTCTGCACTGCATTCCATACTGAGCTCTGCACTGCATTACATACTGACCTCTGCCCTGCGTTACATGCTGACCTCTGCCCTGCGTTACATGCTGACAGCTGCACTGTGTTAAATGATGACTTCTGCACTGTGTTACATGCTGACTTCTGCACTGTGTTACATGCTGACTTCTGCACTGTGTTACATGCTGACTGCTGCACTGCATTACATACTGGCCACTGACCACAGCACTGCGTTACATGCTGACTGCTGCACTGTGTTACATGTTGACTGCTGCACTGCATTACATACTGGACGGTGACCACGGCACTGCGTTACATGCTGACTGCTGCACTGTGTTACATACTGAGCTTTGCACTGCATTACATACTGAGCGCTGACCACGGCACTGCGTTACATGCTGACCTCTGCACTGCGTTACATGCTGACTGCTGCACTGCATTACATACTGACCTCGGCACTGCGTTACATACTAAACTCTGCACTGCGTTACATGCTGACTGTTGCACTGACTGCTGCACTGCGTAACATGCTGACCTCTGCACTACGTAACATGCAGACCTCTACATTACACTGCTGACCCCTGTACTGTGTGTTGACCCCTGTACTGTGTGTTATTACTGACCTTTGTACGCTATGTCAAACCACTGACCTCTGCACTCTATGTTATAAACGCTTCACAGAAAAAGCTGAAGGGGAGCGTAGCAAGTCTGGGTGCACATGCTGGTGACAAAGTCCTAGCTAGTGTTATTACACATGATTTTTGACGCCTACAAAGGTCTTCAAACCAGAGATGCCCTGATACTTAAAACCGATACCGGCGCTTTCATTTTGCAAATTGATTCAGCTGTGTTAGATCCTATGTTTGCTGGGGACCCCGCAGCAGCCTTCTGGGGAACAACATGGTGCCTGCTTACAGCTTTTCCGCCGCCCTCACATCTCCCCCTGCTAAGACCCTCCCCACCCATTCTGAGACCTTCCACATCCCTCCTAAGATCCTCTGACCAAGACATCAGGCTGACACCCCAGAGCAGAGCAGCAAAGAGTATGTAGCATTTTAATATACTATTATTCTGCATTGCTGTATAATGTATTGCTGGGATTTATAGTCCTCCATAGCTGATGGTATTCTACATTGCTGTGTAATGTATTGCTGGGATTTGTAGTCCTCTATAGCTGGTGGTATTCTGCATTACTGTGTAATGTATTGCTGGGATTTATAGTCCTCTGTAGCTGATGGTATTCTGCATTGCTGTATAATGTGCGGAAATTTGTAGTCCCTCTACAGCTTGGAGTCACTTGCAGAACTAAAAGGGGCACAGCGGTCGTGTCGGGCACAGAACTGACAAATCATCCCTCCACTACCAATGTGCTATAATTTTCCTCAACCCAGAAATGTATCTGCCGCATCACTTCCAGGTGTGCATGAAGAAAGGGAGTCATGAAACCATCTGATTCGCATGACGCGGCCCCACCGTAATTGACGTGGTCGAGAAAATGTATGGGGTTGAGAAAAATTATGGAACACTGACTTTGACACCGTTCAGCTCCTCCCACTATCCTCCCACAGCTCACAGTCCAAAAGTCCAGTGGCCTACAGTGGGTGAGAGTGCCTAAGTACCGGACATGGAGCGGAGTTATGCCAGAACCATGTAGGGAGCCCAGTGGGAGGAAAGCACCATCCCCCAACCAGTCACCCCTTTCATGGACTGACTAGTGAGTCTTCACAGCACCCGACCGTTCACACTACCATAACATGGATGGCAAAAGTGGCAAGTGGGGGCGGGGAAGAGGCAGAGCCGGAGGGGGGCCAAGTCGCTGCAGCATGGGCCTCTGGGTTGTGCTTGCCCCCTGGGCTAAAAGTTGCCAGTCAGCCCCTGTTGGGATGTATGATAGGTCTCTAGCAAATCTACGGTTATCAGTGTTCTGCTAATAAATATTATTGCAACCTTGTTAATGGCAATTTTTTAGGTTGAATAGAAGCCCGTTGGTTTTAATATTTTGTCCGTTGGGTCATTATGTTTGGAAACTTCACTTTACTCCACTTCAGGTTTGTTCTGTTTCGCTCGCAAAAAAAGGAGGTGGAGAGATTTTACCTTGCTTCCTGTTATGTCTAAAAATCTCTCAAATTCTGACGTTTCCATATTCTGTTTAACACGCAAAAAAAATCTTCTTTTGGCTGTAGTTAGGTTTTAATACAACTACTCATTGGAGTAAGACGTTCTTCAGGTAACGCTAAATTCCTAATTCATTGTATATAATTTACCTAACAACATTAACAGTTTTTACAATATTTTAATGTAAAATTATATGAAATGTATATGTAAAAATCTTACACCGGTTAAAAAAAAACTACATATGTAAGAGAAGTCTTCATATAATTTCTACGCAATCCATCATGACTCAGACCATCTGCCTACTTCACACCATATGGATTCCTTAACTGTCACATGTTATGCAAATGTCCACTTTATATGTTTTGTAATATTCATTTGGGGACTGTACATCACACATTTCACAGTCTTCAGGCTAATTTTTGTGCTTGTGTAAGAAATCTTCTTAAGAGAATTATGTGGGGACACCAATAAACACTTTATTCCTAATATGAAGAAAATACATTTTATACATTATACTTTTATGCAGTCCTTGTTTTTTTTTAAAGTTTTTTTAAACCCAATCACTAAAAACTCATAGGAGCTTTTCCATCTTTAAAATTGAATTGTAAACGTTTCTTTCAATGTTTCTTATTCTGCAGCTTTCACTAATATAATAGCTGGTCAACCTGCCATGACATTTCCTGTTTAGTAACTCCTGTTATAGATGACAAAACTCTATCCCTGTCTTCCAGTTGTGCTCTTGTGTTATCACTGTTGCATGGTCTGCCAGTGGAGACTACAAGTGGCCATTTCAACACACATTACACTTGAATATTCCTGTCATTACCATAAAATAAGAACATATATGTCATTTGTGTTGGGTTTACATGTACTTTATTGCTCATCTTTCAGATGTGGCAATAATAAGTATTACATAACTTGCATATTACAATGCAAGTTATGTATGAAATGCAAAATAAGCATTCACCGATTTTAACCAAAGAGAACAGCTAAGAAACCTTTTCACATTGCAGAAGTAATTCTACCAGCTCAGCAGTTTTTTTAACCTCATTTGCTCTTTGTATTCATTAAGTTCACTGAGCTGCCATAAAAGCCACACTCTTTAGTAAATCATTTTTTGTCTATGCACATTCAGTAACTCTGAGTAAAACCAATACACCATTATAAATATTTAGGCTAATACCTATGCTACAAACATGCTCACTTTTCTAAAATGAAAACTATATTCTGCACTCATACTAAACAAAATATTGTTATATCAGTTTAGTTGAGGTTGTCTGTGGGACAATGTTATCTTCTACCTGAAGAGAGGAGATTTTTACCAAACATTTTTCTAAAAACATTTATTAAATTTTTTTTGTAAGTAATAGCAAAAATGTTAACTAGTCCTATGGGGCTAGCAAAGGTTGTTTTTTTCAGAGCCCCAAAGATACGCATTTTTCTGTGTCCCTGAGGTGACTAAAGCATTTCAAACTATTCAGCTCTCCAATGACAGACCTGCATCACAGTAAAAAAAAGGCACTGGAGGAACAGAGAGGGGAAGAGGCAATCCCTGTGGTGACTGCGGTGACTGCCAGTCATTGCTCTCTGTAGGGAGAAGCCATGAGCTGAGTGATTAGTGGTTCATGATGATCGCTCAGCTCATTATAAAGCGGGCGTGTGACAGCTGCAGAATCCAACGCCAGCTCTAAGTATTGGAAGAGTATATTTTAACCTCCCAACACTTTTCCTTTAACAAGAGTTTAAAAAAGTGCAAACATTTTATGATCTGTTAACTTCATGTGCTTTCTACCTGTGCTGTTATCAGTTATCAGTTATTGTTTTCAGCTATCTCTGAGGAATACAGAACTCCCTCTCTCAAATTATAGAGAATAGGAGAAGGGCACGGTTCTGTAGTCATGTCTTGCTTCTGTTGTTCAGATATAGAAAGATAGGTGAGTGCTGTCAAACTAGGACTGGAAGTATGTTATTTGCAGAATCACTAGGTGAAAATAAATTTAAAAATGTGAAGAAAACAAATACAGCCACAACATCTAAATACTGGTAAGCTGGCATTTTTGTCTGTTTTAAGTTTTAAAGCAGAAATATTGATGTTAAAAGCATTACCTGACTTAGTGGTGAAACTTACATGGTCAAACAATCCTCAGACCATTATAGATGATATATCAGCAAACCTGAACTTAGTGGCCAATATCATTGAAATTTATGGGGCAAAAATTGTTAAACTATGGCCATACTTAGGGGTTATTGGCAAAGTACTATAAAATAAAATGCATACTAAGCAGGGAGCTGCCATGTGGCAAAATACATTTTAAAAGCACATATTTGGCTGTGGATTTGTTTATTTTTTTCCTTTTACAATTAGTTTGGCTTACATAGAGCCAAACTAATTGTAAAATATATCTGATATAGTTATGTCTGATAATAGACCTGCTTTGTAAGGCATTTAGAAATATGCCACTAGTTTGCTGTGGCTATCCCTGTTCTCACTGATGCAAAATTGTCCTGCCACTGGCAAGTTTCTACCAAGTACTCATTATGAATTAGGGGATCGCAGATGATACAGAAGTGTAAAATTGGCCAGCAGCAGGACATTCTCTTAAAAAGAAAAAAAGAACACAACATATTGACAGCAGCAGTGCGCGGGTGCAATAGCTAGTTTGCTGTTGGCTATTTCAAATTGAAATAGCCAATAGGAATCTAGCTATGCATTCCTATGGTGATTTTTTTGTCTTTTTTTTTTTATTTTGATGGCAGCCAACGGCTCCGATGTCAGAAGAAAAAAAAACGAGCAGGGAAAGGTTTACTATGCTCGAACGAGCAGAGTGAACCTTTCTGGGAGAAAGCCTATTAGACTCCCAGAGCGTCTGGTGGAGAAATGACAGATGGCATTTACCAGGAACATCATCTGTCATTACACACTGAGAACACGGATAGACTCTCAGTGTGTAATGACAGCGTCCCTGGTTAGCTGGTAACCAGGGACACTGATCTCTCTGCAAGTGGCCCGGAGCCAGCCGTGAGATGATGGCTGGCTCCGCCCAGCTGTCAGAAGCAGGCTGTCAGCCGGCCAATGGCCGGCCATTCGGCCAGCTTCGGCTTTCACCGCGGCTCAGTCGAGACGAGGCATATGCCTTCGGCTCCACTGAGCCGCTCGGCCAACTTCGGGAGCTATACGGGCTATAGTGAATAGCCCGTACAGCAGCCCTTCGGTTCTACTGAACCGAAGGGGTCCTGGGGCCGAAGCTAGCTGAAGGATCAGCCGACGCTATGGCTAGATCCTTCGGCAGCTTAGTGAATAGACCCCCTATGACTGCTCTCTGTTCCCTTTTATAGTGATGGGGCTGGCTTAACAGAAGAAAAAACCTTATTGGCCTTTTTATGCCTGATAGCCATAGTTCCAATGCCATGCAATATATTATGGTTTGAAAACATTCTCCTGGGAGAATCTGCACATATATTCCCTGGGACTGTGAATCTAAAACCCACAGGATTTGCTTTGAACCCATGGTAGCAACAAACCTGAACTTCATCCCTACCAAGGACAACCCACACAACAGATTATTAACTTGGTGTTGCTGTTTCCAGAGACTTTTCAAAACCTATATGTCAGATTTTGCCTTGATATTTTATAATGATATCCTATGTTCAAAAAGGGAAAATGTTGATGTATGTACCACATCCCTAGTCACAATGGCCCTTTCTTCATGAAGAGCAGCTCTTGACACAAAGAGTGGAAAACAGTATTAATTTTGTGTGCCTCCACATGGCTGTCATGCTGTAGGAATGTAAAATTGTCATATTGCATATTAATGGCCTTTGATTCTGCAAATGATACATTGTGTTCCTTCTAAATTAAGCCGTATTCTATGAAGATAAGTGATTAGTATGTAGGAGGACAGTGTGGCTGCAAATTACAGGTTTAGAATCAGTTATATTGTTGATTAAGCTCATAATGCTTTAGAGAGATACCAATTTAGTAAAGAGCGGTTTAGTTTTGATTTAAAAAAAATAATTAGAACATTTCTCTAAACATATTTAAAATCTTCAATGCTTTACTATAATCAACAGAAAATGCGTGCTTTGTAATCAGGAGTGCTTTGGGCACATTGGCAATAAAGTAAATTACATTTCTTGAACTCAAAAATTTTATTTTTTAAATTCAAGACAGATGCTTTCATACTACGTGTCCATACTTTTTTGAAGTTACAAATACCCTTTTTAACAGCATATTCCAAATTTTAAATACAGTTCTAAAAACTTTACAGTAATAATAAAATAAACGTGAAGGCATCATTACCACGAGAAACAGCCGGCACGTACAGCTCCGTGCTGCGTGCACGGCCGTATCGGGCAGCTCCTGGGAAGGACAGGTGCTGCGTGTGATTAGTACATAGCCTCTGTCTTTCTCTATGGGACTACACGGCCGTACTCCATCCTACTCTCACCATAAGTGCAGGTCCGTACGGGTGCGGGTGTCCAGACTCGGCTGCAGACACGATCCATCCTGTCGGCGTATGAGTACGGACACCCGCACAAGCACAGACGTGCAGGACAGGTGAGCATAGGGCGGAGTACGGCCATGTAGTCCCATAGAGAAAGACAGAGGCTGTGTACTAATCACACGCAGCACCTGTACTTCCCAGGAGCTGCCCGATACGGCCGTGCACGCAGCACAGAGCTGTACGTGACGGCCGTTTCTCGTGTGAATGAGGCCTAAAATTGAACACTAGGCAGATATAAAAGACACAAATTAATGATTCAACAGTGCACTATGCTTAAAAATAATGAATAAATAACTGCAAAATACAATATATAAGTTTTTCACATCAATCTTATACACCAGCTAATATTCCATATAAATGTGATAATCTAATAGTTCTCTATATCATTTATGCCTCTAAAAAGAAGTGCCAATCAATAATCTATGCTCAAGGAAAATATCAATCCGTGTTAATTATCCAGAAAAAAGTGACCATAAATTAATGTATCTCTGTAATAATTAACACATCATTTAAATGTATTTTGTTAATGTAAGCACAGTAAATACCTGAATACTTGCCTCTTGCAGTCCCCCTACAACAGGGCTGGATTATGAGAAGAAGAAACAAAAAGAGCCCTTCAGTTTGCATGCTGCCAAGGAGCTTGCTGATAGGAGGAGAAAGCAGAGTGAAAGAGAGATGATCTCATTACTGTGCTGCTTCTGCTTTTGCTGTCTGGTCACAGGCTGATGCAGGTCCGGGACAGTCTGGACTCAGAGAAAGTGGGTTTAATGATGCTAGCTATTAGAATGAGAGCATGTAATGGCAGAAAAGAAGTACTGCAGTAGAGTTCTCTGAATAAAAAATGAAAATTGCAACACAAGCTGCTTTTTTATTTAATCTTTTTTTTTCAAATTAAATGTTTATTCAAATTTTGCAGGTTTATGGGGAGGCCCCCTGTGACAGATTCCTGCTAGCTGGTGGTACCCAAATACATTCCTAGAGCTTGGCAGCACTCATATCAGCTTCCAGGTTTACCCAACATGGTGAGGTAGGTGGTCGCCCCAGGAGGCCGTTAAATATACCACGTAGTGTGTCTCCTAGATCCGCATCACGTGCGGCCTCGGGTAGGCCGCGGACCCTCAGGTTATTACGACGGTTCCGGTTCTCCTGATCCTCCAGCATATATAGGGCTGATCTCATTGCCACCTGCGCGGATGTGCTGCGTTCCTGCAGTTCCCTGATGGCTTGGGCATGAGTGTCTAGGCGGGATTCTGCGTCTTCCACTCGGTGGAGTACATGGGACACCTCCGCTTTGACTGAGGAAATCTCAGATTTCAGAGAATGTTCGAGGTGGGAGAACATCCCAGTCAGGTCTGACTTACTTGGAAGGTGTCTTGCCAGAGTCGCCACCGACATCTCGGATCCCGGGTCTGAGTCCTGAGAGGCAGACGAGAAGGCAGGTGAGTGCGAACAAGAAGCACCGGAGGGCGGCAGGGTCGGGCCGGATTCGCGCCCTCGCGCTGATCTGCCCGCCATGCGGTCTGGTGACGGAGTGCTCGGTTTCCACAGGTGTTTGATGGAGCCCTTGCTGGATTGTTTCGCCGAGTCTTTGCGGCGCGGAGTCTTGCCCATTGCCCACGGGTGCAGATGGTAGTAATTGAAGGTCTCATATGGGGGTGAAAGAGTGGTATTTAGATGGTTTGCTCGGGGTGGAAGACGGACCTCAGGCTAGGTACGTCCGCTCGGCGCCATGCGCAAACCACGCCCTTTATTTAATCTTTTAATGTGCTATTTATTATTATCTTGTTATTTGGCTGAAATTCTGCTATAAATGATAGTATATGCAATATAATAATACATATCAAAATACAAACTAAGAGTATAACATTTTACATGTCAGGTACCCAGAAAAATTAAAGGTTGCTTTTGAATTAAAACTGCATAAATGAAAATTAATGCGACTTGATGCAACTTTGCTGCTGAATTAGAAATGCACCTGGTGTCAGAATCTTCCCATCAGACCTATTTTCAAGTGTTGCATATGCTTGTGTTCCCCTCACTGTGGGTCCAGCTACTGGCCTGTGCATCCCTATAGGACACAGTAAGGCTACGTTCACACCTACCAGCTAGGTGCAATTTGGCATTCCTGCAACAGGAACCCCAAATCTTCCAATTACCAGCGGCAATTGATGATCAGGTGACAGCGACTGCATCTGAAAGCGGCAGAACGCTGGCAAACCGCATGTACTGTGATTGTATCCGATACAACTACATGTGGTTAAGAAGAGATCACTATCCCTGGATGCATCCAATCGTGTGTCCAGAGATAGTGACTGATTCCTAACCGCATGTAATTGTATCGCATATGATTACATGCAGTGTGTCAGTCAGCATTCTGTCACTTTCGAATGCGGCCACTGTCACCTAATCATTGACTTGAACGGGTGACAGCTGCCACTTGTAAATGGCAGATTTGGTATTCTTGCTGCAGAAAATTGCAAGTGCCTGATGCAGGCATTCCTAAACTATAGGTGTAAATGAGGGCTAAGGATGTAAAGGGTGGCTGCTATGTGCAAAATGTTGTGAGGCACCCAGGCTTCCAACACGCTCAAAACTGGGTAGGATGTGAAGATTCTAACAGAATCAAATCTTGCATTTCAGGAAAAGTCCAGCATTTCAGGTTTATGTGCTCTTGGGTTTCTGAAGTTTGATTAATTTACCTGTCATAGGAGCTACTGTAGATTCCACGGTATCAACTAGAGTTGCTTCCTCATCCCTTTAAAGCCTGACTTATGAATTACAAACAAGTCTTCAGCTGATCTGACAGCTGAATACTTCTGAGGTTATTTATTCCAGAAATCGAACCTTTTCCATGAAAAAGGTAGCATCTGACAAAAGTTTTAAAATAAAATGTAGCAAGTAAACCTAAAAAACACCCAGATAAACATACACACATACATACACTAAAACAAATGTATTATATTGGTGCATTTCAACATTCATTACTGTACAGACGTGTATATTCACATGAAAAATTTACATTCATGGATATAGATGTTCAATCTTTACTAAATCTATGTTTAAGTCTTCACAAAGGCATTTACCTAAGCATCACATGAAACTATGCAGACATTTATAGTTTATAAAATAAAGGAAAGTGAGACCAATCAGTTTATACTAGATACACTTACACACTGCCTGCCTTTTATTCATCTCACCTCTCCTGTGTCATCACGGACAATGCCTGGATATATTTGGAATGGCATGTGTAATGCAATATAATATAAACACACATATAATTACTTTTATCTTACTGTGCTGAAACATGCCAACATGTATATACATATGGAGTGTATTTAGACTATGATTTTGTTCTTACCTTTTAAGGTCTGATGGGGTGGTAAGTTAAGTTTACACATAGTGCCATCCAAGGCAGAGAGTATAAACTGACCTGGCTAACCTTAGGGATATTACATAAACATGTCTGTGGTGTTCTAGTTAAAAGACCACATAGTTCCTTTTTCTATGTTTACCAAGTATAAAAACCACAAGACTGTTTGTTTCATATTCAGACTTTGACATCCGGTTTTGACAAATTCCAACTCTTTCAAATAAATATTGTCAATGTTTGTTATATATTTGCACTTCGTCAAAACTGGACATTTTCCCCTAAATCACATATGCTACATAAAAAAAATTAAGACATCTTAAACCGCTTACTCATTCCATAAAAATGACCACCATTGCACATACAGTATATATTTTCTGCTGCATGTCTAAAATCTCTGGTCAAAAATGCCTTTGAAAAAATGTCAGTAATAAAAATAAAAAACTGAGCTGCACTCCTTAAAAAATAAATCCATTGCAGCATTTTATAGCATCTCTGTCATTGTATTATTATTTTTTAAACACACTGGGGTCTATTCACAAAGCTGCCAAGAGCAGCCGAGTGAGCCGAGTGAATGACCGATCAGAAGTGAAGTGAGCCGAACACTGTTCGGCTATTCACTTCAGGCTGGTACGGCTGATTTCAGACGTATATCAGCTGAAATCAGCCGTACATCAGCTTGCTTCGTGTGGCTTCAGATCAGCCGAACATGCTCAGCATGTTCGGCTGACCCGAAGTGCAGAAGGAGTTCGACTCAGCCGATCCAACATCTGGATCGGCTGAGCCGAACCTCCGGCAGGCTTCTCACTGCTGTTCCGGCTATTCTTAAAGATGCCGAACAGCAGTGAGTGAATAGCCGAATGCCGGTGAGCGGCATTTGGCTCGGCTGTTCTGCTCGGTCCCTCAGAGGCACCGAGCAGAACAGAAAAAGAGTGAAAAAAGTAGAAAAAAGTTAATAGAAAACGATTGTGCAGAGCTAGCAGTGACAGCTAGCTCCGCCCAATAGTTTCCTATTGTCCGGCGGCTCTGCTGCTGTAAAAAAATAAAAATTAAAAAAATTTAAAAAATCCCCCGGGCGCTCTGGGAGCCCCCCGCTCCCGGCCGCCAAGAAGAGAAACCCCGCTGTGTCTTTTTTTTCCTTATTCTGACACGAGCGATGTCAGAAAAGAGAAAAAAAAAAAGACGAATTCCCATTCAAAAGCATTGGGAGTTTACTATTGGCTATTTCAATTTGCAATAGCCAATAGTAAACTAGCATTGTACCCGCCCTCTGCTGATGGACCTGATGGGGAACTGAAAAAGAGGGCGGGTACAATGCTAGTTTACTATTGGCTATTGAAATTGAAATAGCCAATAGTAATGTCCCAATGCTTTTGAATGGGATTTTTTTTTTCTCTATTCTGACATGCTCGTGTCAGAATAAAGAAAAAAGACACAGCAGGGTTTTTCTCCTTGGCGGCCGGGAGCAGGAGACTGGCCAGATCCTTCGGCAGCTTTCTGAATAGACCCCACTGTGTAGAAGCAGATCAGTAATACCTACCAGTCCAGGGGGCAGTGACTCCTACTTTTACTGAGGCTTCATTCACACATAGTGGTAGCTTTTTCACGGAACAAAACCGTGCAAGCCTTAAAGGAGAACTATGAGGTGAGTGCTTTTCACTCACCTCATAGTTCTAGCCAACCTGTGACAATGAGACTGTCACAGGTCGGCTCAGTAGATCGGGAAGTGAGCGAACGCATACCGGCATTTGCTCACCTCTCGATCCTTTCACAGCTCTCTGCCGTGGCAGGGGAGGGGCTGGATTCCACCCTCCCCGCTCCGATCCGCCAGCGCTGACTGGCGGAACGGACGGGGGAGGGTACAGCTGGCTCTGCCTCTAGATAGGCAGAGCCAGCTGTCACTCACGCAACTGGGCGGATACAGACATAATTGTCGGGATTCGTTTCAGCTGCGGCGTCTCAGTATACCACGAGCAGCAGCTCATGGTATACTGCGGCGTCTCAGTATACAGCGAGCTGTAGCTCGCGGTATACCTAGCTTAGGGTGACGGGAGGATGCTAGTTTGTGTCCTCCCATTACCCTAAGGAGAACCATGGGGAAACGCCTTAACCCCATAGTTCTCATTTAACATACACGCAGATTCCGCACGTTTGCAACTATTACTATAGTCAGAACGTGCAGAATCCATCCATAAAATCATGCCTGGACTATTTTGTGGGGCGTGCAGTTTTGTACCGTGTGGACCCTGCAATAGTCTGAACAATGCATTCTTTTTTATGTTTACCGCGGTTCTGTGCGTATTCATATGGCCAAATACGACTGGAATACCGCTAATGTTTGAATGAAGCCTAAGCGTGAAGCGCACAGGGCGAAAGAATCTTTCTCATCCAACACACTTTGAGGATGCTAGAATTCCCTGCTGCACACTTTGGTTCCACGTGCCATCAGTTATTTCACTACTATGTCCTATATGTAAAGAAAAAAGGGAATAAATACTTATCTGTCTGGCAGACAGCCCCTTTCAAATTTTGTTCTGTTGCAGAACTACAGCTGCTGAAGAGACCAGTCATGATCCCCAGATGCAAAAAATCTTCAGCAGCTGTAGCTCTTCAAGAGAAAAAAGAAAGGAAGGGACTGCCTGCCTGCCTGCATGTACACATTCATCTTTTATTACACAGTGTCCCACTTGAGTATGACATTATTTTTTTTTCTATATCTTTACCTTTTATTTTAAAGACACTGAAATTGCAAGAAAAAAAAATACATGCATGCATACTTGCAAATCTGTTTTACTTTTTACATTTTCCATATATCATATCATCCATATGCCATTTTGTAGACTATGTTCTACAACCTTAGTGGTAGGTGATGACAAATTAAAAATGCTGCCACTCTGTTCTGTATATAAAGCTTATGCAAATATAGCATATAGGTCTACTGAACCGAAGGTCTCCGGTGGCCAAAGCTAGCCAAAGGATTAGCCGCAGTTACTGCTGATCCTTCAGCTAGCTTTGTGAATAACCCTTTTTGAAGTAAAGTAAGCAGCATTGTGTTGCTGGAAAATAAATCAATGTTTCCATGAGGAGTGGGATAGAGATGGTTAGTGAATAGGTGCAGCAGGCAGAGCTGACTATGCTGCTTTGGATTTCTAAGCAGAATACTGTGTTGTTAGCCCAAACAGTAAGTTAGGAGCACACCGAATTCTGTAGGATCAACAGCTGTAGTTCTGTACTTGCAGCATTTATAAATGTGAATGTTGTTTTTGCCCTGACATACACTTTAAGGAAGGTAGTAGAGTGATTTTCTCTGCTATGCAGTATGGGAAAGGTATGTAAATCACAAGAATGCCTGAACAAAAAAAACAAATTCTTTAGCAGGTAAAATCGTAAATATGCATCTAATCCAAGACAAAAGGAAATCTCACCGCTCTGATTCTCCGGCCGCATTCATGTTTTGGAGACTCCGATGTTGCTGGTTAAACAAGTGAGTTCTCACCTGAAACCACTTCAGTGTCCAAACAGACCGCACTTCAAGGATCTCCAATAGTAATCCAAGCTTTATGAAAATCCACAATTAAATATCGATATGTGAATATACACCAACATTGCAAACTCCCAGTAAACCGAAATCCTTACTTCGGTGTACTGTTGGTGTATATTCACATATCGATATCTCATTGTGGATTTTAATAAACGTTGGATAATTTCTGGAGATCCTTGGAGCGCGGTCTGTTCGGACACTGATGCATATAATCCACTTTTTATTTAGCTGTTTACCTGGAATTTAATTTTTGGACAGAATGAGTATCATATACAGTAGCTTCCATGTGTTTACATAAAACAAGGCATGTTAACATTCCTTTGGATGTACCTACCATGAAAAGTTTGTTTTACATTGGCCAATTAAAGGTTGCATGAGTATGCTCAGATAAAGTCAATTCTGCATTTGTTTGTAAACACACGTTTCTTACACTGCGTATAGCACATGTGCTGCACAAAAAAATCTTTATTTTATTTCCCCAAGAATTTCCCTGGGAATTATCATATCATTAAAAGTGTAATGCTATCACAAATGTATGCTTACCTTTTGACGTTAATTTAAATAATTGCACTGGCCGCAGATTGCCACAAAAAATGAATGGTTCTTTTTGATGATTAGGATGGTTTTTAGTTATCACAATATTTATGGTGTCAAAAGATTGGGACTTAAATGACTCTCTTGTGAAAGGATAAGCCCATCTTATTACTTGTGTAACAAATCTCATTTTTGCAAATCTAACGATTGGTAGGTATGGTTTTCATTGTTTGTACAAAACGTTGTGCAAAGTGAACAGATTTTATAGTTTGCATGGACTGAAAAAGATTAGGTCAGACTGCATCTGAACAGTATTGATACAGGAGAGTACTTGCTGTTACAGCATCAGATTATCTTGATACCTTTCTAATCTCTCATTTCTGGACTTTTGTCACTTTACTGATTAAGAGGATTTGTCAGAGAAGTTTCAGTAATTGAAATCAAATATCTACTCTACCTAAACTGGATTCTCATTTACCTCAGAACAGTCTCTTTACATGCTGCAGCCTCTAATGATTTTAAAGGATGTAATGTTGATCTTGTAATGTATACAGGAGATAACTCTAAACTACAGCAGTCAAAATAGATGGACTCTCAATATGCAGTTGAAAACTTCCTGCAGCTAACTTTATTTGTATACATTTGGAAAATAGCCCACAATTAGGGTATATACCTGTCTTGCCTAGCTTAAAGTAATATTAAACTCTCTATCTTTTTCTCAGTAATGAATCCAGATCAAACAAATATATATTGTCCAGCAAAGTATTTCTATAGATTTTTCCCCAAACATTTACAGTCAATATAAAACAGCTGGTTCCAAGTCTCTCATAAGCAACAGAGCACACTCTGTTTAAGGACTTTAAGGACTTACCTTAAATGGTGCCTCTTGATCCAATCATCCAGCAATCCCTCCAGCGCTGGTACCGGTCTCTGATCCAGCGCTGTCTGCTGTGTCTTCTGTGTTCCACGGTCTCTGTCCGTGTGCATCCTGCCGGCTGCGTGCATTGACTTACCCTCTGTCTCGCCTCTTCTCCCGGCCGAAGCTCTCTACTGCACATGCGTCTGCCCCAAGATCCTTCACAGCCGCTCGATAATCTTCAGACCTTCAGAAGGGAGTGAGTGGTGGAGACACTGATACGTGTTTACTAGACATGTGCAATTCGGTTCGTTCCGAAATTCGTTTTGGAAGAATTTTCGGAAATTCGGAGATTCGGATGCATCCGAATTCCGAATTAAAGCTAAGCCGAATGCAAACGAATCCGAAATTCCCGATTTCCCGAAATTCGTTATTAAACGAATTTCGTTGCAGCAAAACGACATTAGGAAAAAAAAATACAACAGTTACCTTCTCCAACAGTTCTATGGTTAAAGTACAGAAGCAATAGCGTAGAGGGTAGGGGGCAGGTTTGCCATTGTTAAGGTTGCAGGTTCTAGTCCCGGGTAAGGTAGTGGGTAAAGATTTTTTTTTCTTTGCTTTTGATTTGGCATTCTCCTATTGACCTAAATGTAATTTCTCATTTTGCTATTGGACGAATTCCGTTGCAGCAAAATTAATTTTTTTTTTTTTACAGACTGCAGAAAATGAAAAAAAAAAGTGTGAGGTTTCCCCCCAAGTCATAACAGACCCTTTAGGTCTGGTAGGAATGTTAGGAGGGACCCCCCTTATAACACAAAAAAAAGTGTGTGGGGGGCTTTTAAAGGGGAACCCCAGCCCTAAAAAATGGGGGGGGGAAAACGTGGGGTCCCCCCTAACAGTCCTACCAGACCCTTGATCCGAGCACAGGCCCGGCAGGGCAGGAAAGGGGGGGACGATCAAGAGCGCCCCCCCCTCCCTGCGCCTTACCAGGCCACGTGCCCTCGGCATTGGGAGGGTGTCCCCATGCCGATGGGGACAAGGGCCTCTTCCCCACAACCCTGACCCGGTGGTTGTGGGGGTCTGCGAGCAAGGGGACTTATTTGCATCGTGGTACCCCTTTAAATAAGGGGGCGCCCAGATGCCGCCCCTCCCATGTGAATGAGTAAGGGGTACTTGTACCCCTACCCATTCACTAAAGGGTTAAATCAAATAGTTAGTAAAAAGTCCAGACTTTTGACAAAATCCTTTAATTGAAACACAGTCACAGTCAATTTTTGACTATTCCTTTAATAAAAAACATTTTAAAAAATGGCTCCATCGATGTAATCCAGAGTCAGGATCAGGATGCAGGACCCCCGCCGACCCGCCAAAATAAAAAAAGTCCCCCCGCAGACGACCACCCGAATCCGAAAACTAGCTGCAAAAAAATGAGATTCTGTTTGAAAGTCAACAGATGGGCGGAGCGAGCCATGACGTCACGGCTCGCTCCGCCCATTTGACATACTCAGCTGTCAAATGATACATATTGCATTCATATATATCAAATGCTTCTATAATTAAAGTATAGAGGCTATAGAGTAGTGGTTAAAGCACAGGCTTGCCATTGATAAGGTTGCAGGTTCTAGTCCAGGCCACAGCATGTGAAGTTTTTTTTTTTTCATAAACGAATTTCGGCAGCACTGCCGCTAACGAATTTCGTCCGAAACTAATATAATTTCGGACCCGAAAAACTAAACTAAACTAAACAATTTTTTTTTCTTCAAAACGAAACTAAACTAAACAAATTTTTTTTTTTTTTTTTTCAAAACGAAACTAAACTAAACAATTTTTTTGCTGGTGCACATGTCTAGTGTTTACCTATTTGATAACTTTTTTATTTTTTTGGATGGTTTTGCTGCCACAATATATCTATAAATTATAGGACATTTTATGTCTCAAACTTTATAGAAATTGGCAAATGGCATAACAGTATAGTATAGTTTGTGTGCTTTTTTCCACAACACTACACTGCATTGTCTTAAACATTTAATAAAATGTTAAAACAGAGTGCACCACAACACTTCAAAACCACAACGCCACATTCCCCAAACACTCTCCTATTTCCATATTCCCAATTAATCCTAAAATATAAAAAATTTAGACTTCAGATAAGTGTTTAGTAGATATTGACTTGCACCAAGACAGTAGCCAAGCACTTGAATATGCAGCAAACTTAAGGAGCTCTGCAGGGTGGACCGCTTCTGCCAACACGGTGAATGTAGTCTGCAGCCTCTACCTTGAGTGTGTCAGCTGTGGTAAATGTACCAATCTTTTGGGTAACTCATGCATGAGGAAACCCATGGCTATATACCATTTAGCTTGGTGGGAGCAGCACCTCAATGATACCCATCTGCAGCAAAAGGCTGACAAGTTCCTTGAGCACCCAAGGTTAAAAGGCTAAAGCATGCCCCCATGAGTTATGAGCTAGTTCAGCAGGATAGGTTGCAGGCCTTTCCCTTTTTGCATCCCTTCCCTGGTGAAGAGATCAAGATGGCTGGCTCTTCTGCCTACCCCTCGTCCCAACCCTGCTCACATGCCTTTTCTTCCTTTCTCGATTAACATAATTCGCCTCCACAAGATTTGCCGTCTGCTTCAACACCTGCTGCCTCAAGGAATAGAGAGTAAAATCTGACAAGGAGTTTGAGAGGCTTACCTTTTGGCACATCATACAGGGAGTATCTGCATTGGGCCAAACATAGACTTTAACCTCATTAGAAAGCTTTTAACCTCTCCCCACTGTCTCAAGCAGTATGTTTGACCAGGCACGTGTCTCTTCCGCAGCTGCTGGAGCAAACAAAAGCCACCTGATCGCCCCCAAACCCAGCTTCTTAATTCCAGGTTGGAAAAAACTGCTGACTTACACTTTACTTTACTCTACAAGCTACTACTCTTGAAAATCTAATGCAATTGTTAGTTATCCTCAAGCATATATCATTTGCTCCTTTTGACAGACCCCTGCTCTTTTTGACTACAGTAGGCCTGGTCTTAGTGGTCTAAAGATATACCTAATCTGATGGCTATACCAATGTACAACACATGGTTAGTATCTTTGTGACTCCATGTACAGATAGATAGACATTTCAGCAATCAGCATTATCAGTATCATTAGCATATAGCTTTCCCTGCTGCAGTCTGTTATCTTCCCCTATCTAAACCTTGTTTGTTCCAACACATTGAACAAAGACTGCTGGGAACCCTGACATTTACATGGAGGGGACTGGCACATCGGAAAACCACCATAATTGGTCCTTCTAAGCCATTTTACCACATTTCAGTGGCAGAAAGTGCATTGTTGTTGATTATATGCTATGGTTGCAAACGTCTGCAATGTTTTGCACTTTTCTCAAACTGCAAACAACTTGAGTTTGGGTCAGACACATGGCTGACCAAAATCCAAAGCTCATCCCTAGTTATTTTTATACTTTATGTATCTCCTTTGGGGAGATTTCTGTCAATATTTGTCCTGGGGACAATTGTCATTAAAGCAAGATGTGAGGTCAAGTCTCCCCAGCAAGAACCAAAGGATTAATTACACTTTACATCATAATCATTTATCAGTTTAATTTTTAATATATATATATATATATATATATTTTAACAAATAAATAGATGTTTGCTAGGTTTTTACGTGTGTGTGTGTGTGTGTGTGTGTGTGTGTGTGTGTGTGTGTGTTAGTTTGCTTCCATATAATATAACAGTTGAGTCACTATAGAAAAGCTGTTATCTTCAGAATGTCATCATCACATTTGCTTTCTCAAAAGATTCTCCTGTCAATCATTTTCTTCTTTATGAAGCAGAGCTGTAACCTTCTTGGTGGTAAAGATCACTTTGAATTATTTATATTTGTAAAGTCATTGCTATAGAGCTGCAGAAATACCCAGTGGTCATCCTGGGGTCAAATGTTTCTACCTAAGCTTCGTTGTTAATGAGCCTCACGGCAGTGCATACTATCGTAATAATCATTTCTTTAATTGTACAGTAATGTATGCATAAAAAATATATTCACTTTTTTTGGTTAAACTGCTGTAATAACTGTTAACATTAGTTTTTAATACTGAGTTCAGCAGAAGCTTTTTACAATGTACTGGCTCAGTGAATTCTATAAGCACATGAATAGCTCACCATACAGAACTATGGAATTCAAACAAAAGTATACTATAAAAATAATGCTTTTGTGCAGCTCAAAAGAATTTTTCAAAAGTTATAACTCTTCATTTCTATCTTCAAATAAAGAAAATAATTAGACCTTAGGGTTAAAGTGAAACACCTGCTCTTGTTTTTTTAAACAGGAGTTCAGCTTTTACAATTATCTACATTCTAGGTGGGGGGCAGATTGTCTTAACCTCCCTGGCCGTATGATTATGTCAGGAATTTTGTACCAAAAACGGTACAATTTTTTGCATGGAAATTTGTTGTTTATATATGGGATCCCAGGGACAAGGTGAGTGTCACTTTTCTCTGCAACCCCGAGTCTGGCTTGGGGTTACCGCTCCTAGCATTGAAAATTCCCCCCGAGCCAGACTCGGGATTACCACCAGGGAGGTTAATATAAGAGTTACTCAACATCTGCCAGTCTGTGTAATATTAATGGCATTGCTGTATTAAATGCGAACTCTACCTTAATTAAAAAAAGCAAAAAACTAAAAGGGCTTTTTCACCAAAAAGTGATATTTTAATTATTGGCAGAACCCAAGTCAAGTGAGTTAAGGTGCCCATACACCTTGCAATTATCATACGATAATCACGGGAAATCCCAAGATCGTACGATAAGCGCAAGGTGTATGGTAAGGTGTGCAACCGTTTTTACTGTATGGTCGCACGTCTCTTGTCGAACCAGCATGCTAGAAAACCCGCCGAGAATCGTAAAATTGTCGGCGGGTTTCTAGCCTGCTCGTTCGACAACTGCAGAACGGGCCGGTGTGCCCGTTCAGCATTGCGGTCATTGGAAGCCCGCCCCTCAGCAGGGGGGGCTTTCGATGATTGCAAGTACGATCTGCCTGTCCAAGATGGGCAGATCGTACGAGCTTTTAATTAGCTTACGACCATCGCAAGACAAAAGGCTTGCAATGGTTGTAAGGTGTATGGTCAACTTTTAGTCCCAGGCCTCTCATAGGTCTTAGATACTCCAAAAATGATATCTCACTGCCATAGCGCTTTAACTATGATCATCTCCACTTTTTGGGCTTTTGGGTGTTCCATCCTCCTCCCCTCCTATTTGTGTGGTCTACCATCTCTAGTTGTAGCATTCATAATATAAAATATTAAATAAAACAGGAAGGGTGGGACTCCTCATAATGGTAACAGCCAGTGTGCAGACCAGGAACAGAATCACTGAGACATATGAGAAACTGTCAGATGATTTCACTCTACATCATTTACCAAGAACTGAAATGTTCATTTTGGGTTGTTTAAATATCCCAAGGCAGACTTTGGCTGCCTTTTAACCACAAAATTACAAACTGATATCCCTCAGAAAAACTTCACTGCTCTGCACAATCCTCCAATTCTGCTGAAGCTTCAAAAAACAATGAGCTTAGTCTTTCTGTTGCAGTGAGAAGGTCTATCTTACACTCTCTTACTCACATTTTCAATCTCTCACTCTATAATGGCATTTTTCCCTCCCCTCTAAAGCATGCCCTGGTCACCCCAATACCACAAAACCCTCAATGGACCCTATTGACCTCAACAAGCTCATACCAATCTCCTTACTCCCATTCACCTCCAAACTCATAAAACGCCTTATATACAGCCTCTTGAGCCGCCACCTCACTGATAACAACCTTCTCGATCCCTTATAGTCCAGCTTTTGCCCACTATACTCCACTGAAACCACTCTCCTAAAACTCACTATTGACTTACTAACAGCTAAAAACAATGGGCACTATTCCTTACTCTTGCTTTTAGACCTTTGTGCTGCTTTTGACACTGTTGACCACCTGCTCCTCCTCAAAAACCTCCATTCGCTTGGCCTACTAGACCCTGCTCTCTCATGGTTCTCCTCCTACCTATCTCAGCACTCCTTTAGTGTCACACAGAGATATAACTCATCCCCTCCTCTTCCTCTTTCTGTAGGGGTCCTCCAAGGCTCTGTCCTTGGACCCATTTTCTTCTCTATCTACACCTCCTTCCTTGGTCCGTTAATAACCTCACATGGCTTCCAATACCATCTCTATTCCGATGACAGTGAAATATATCTTACTACTCCACAACTCACCCCCTCAGTGCCCTTGCATGTCACTAATCTACTAACTGACATATCAGTCTGGATGTCGCAAAACTTCTTAAAACTCAATCTATCTCTAATCTTGACTATTGCAACTCCCTCCTCATTGGCCTACCTCTACACAGGCTACCCCCCTTCAGTCTATCATGAATGCAGCTGCTAGACTCATTCTCCTAACCAACCGCTCAGCGTCTGCAACCCCCCTCTGTCAATCCCTACACTGGCTTCCAATAGCCCAAAGGATAAAATTAAAAATATTAACGACCACTTTCAAAGCCATCCACAACTCTGCCCCTGGCTATATCTCAAACCTCGTCTCAAAGTATGACCCTAACCATCCCCTCCACTCTTCAAAAGACTTTCTGCTTTCCAGCACCCTCGTAAACTTCTTCTCCTATGCTCACCTCCAGGACTTCACTAGAGTCTCTCCCATCCTATGGAACTCCTTACCCCACTCTGTTAGTAGACTATCTCCCACTCTGACTGCCTTTAGGCGATCCCTTAAGACTCATCTCTTCAGGGAAGCCTATCCCACCTCAACCTGACCACTGAACTATCACTTTATCAAACAATTCATCCCCACACAGCTACCTCCTCATGTATCACTTGCCCCTCCCTTTAAGATTGTAAGTCCTCACAGGCAGGGCCCTCCTTACCATCTTGTCTTGCATTGTATTGTGATTGTTATGTCTTCCTTATATTGTAAAGTGCTGTGCAAACTGTTGGCGCTATATAAATCCTGTATAATAATAATAATACAATGCCTATATTTCTCTGCAGTAGGAGGTGGATTACCTGCGTGCTAAGTAACCCATTAGACCTGCATTAGAATGGGAGACTCTAAACTATGTATCTAAGTCACAAATTACAGTGAAGTTAATCTGGAGAACACCAGGTAGAAATGTAACATTTGTAAGACAGCCCATGCCCTGTGGTATAATTAGTTTTTTTTTACCATTATACTTTACAAAACACAATACCAAACATGATAAGGAGGTATAAAATGAACAAATATGGTTCCCAAATATGGATCTCCATGTGATTTTATAATTATAAGAGATAGATATAGAATGAATCAGAAGATATTTAAATGTATATAAAAAAGAGTACACTATCTCTGAAAATTGAAAATTGAAATGAAATTATGCTTTAATACCACGTTAAGGCATTCTTCAAGCATGTAATTTAAAGATTTTGTGTATTTTTATGGTAGTCCTTGAAGCTGAATAAAAAGGTGCCCTCCCCATTGTGTCATTTTGGCATTAGTACAGGTTCTCTATGAAATTGGCTAGGTTCCCATACTTTTTGTTTAACAGGAACTTACTTATTATTAGACATGTGCATGGTGAAAAAATTTGTTTTGGATGAAACAAATAAAAACTAAAAACATTTTAATTTGTTTTGTCAAAGGAAACAACTTCTAATGCTGTTTCGGATTCGGAGGCAGCGAAACCGCACAATGAACTGCAGAATGAGCGGCAGCCATATTGGCTGCCGACACAATCTGTGCATGCATGGTGCCATTTTGGAGTGTATCTTGGTATACACAAAGATGGGGGCACCCGCATTTTCGGGTGCTGCCAACTTGGTGTATACCAAAGTATATGAACAGAATTTGTTGTGGTGTGCAGATCCTGAGTGGTTAGGTGCCAACACCTGGTTAGGTAACAATGGCAAAAAAGAAAAGAAAGCAGTTGGGGTTTTTTTAGGCACCAAATGACAAGTCCAATAAACGAGAATTTATATATAAAAAATATATTGTTTATTTGAATCCATCCAAAAAATGAAAAGCATCAATTTGTGATATGTTATAAAAACACACAAAATAGAGATAACCTCCTAACACCCACTATGTTCCGAAGTAGAGGCTATGTTAAACATGATCAATAATCTAATAACATGATTATTTCAACCTATATAGTGCAATACAATACACATGTTTACGCAGAGACGCTGCACGTGATACAACTCTATTAGCTGCACTATGCGCATGTGCAAACTGCCGTGAAATAATTCTGGCTCCAACTCTGGCTCTGGCTTCCTGACAGGTATTAAGCACCTAGGCATGCAGACTGCTTCTACAAACATTTGTGAAAGAATGGCTCGCTCTTAGGAGCTCAGTGAATTCAAGCATGGTACCGTGACAGGTTGCCACCTGTGCAATAAGTCCATCCATAAAATGTATTTGCTACTAAGCATTCCACGGTCAGCTGTTAGTGGTTTTATAACAGTGGAAGCAACTGGGAACATCAACTCAGCCACGAAGTGGTAGGCCACGTAAAATGACAGAGCGGCGTCAGCGCATGCTGAAGCGCACAGTGCGCAGAAGTTGCCAACTGTATGCAGAGCAATAGCTACAGACCTCCAAACTTCGTGTGGCCTTCAGATTGGCATAGCAACAGTGCATAGAGAGCTTTATGGAATTGGTTTCCATGGCCGAGCAGCTGCATCCAAGCCTTACATCACCAAGTGCAATGCAAAGCGTCGGATGCAGTGGTGTAAAGTACGCCGCCACTGGACTCTAGAGTAGCGGATACATGTTCTCTTGAGTGACGAATCATACTTCTCTGTCTGGCAGTCAGATGGACGTGTCTGGGTTTGGCAGCTGCCAGGAGAACGGTACATGGGTACTTTGGTCCATAAAGACCAATTTGAGCTAATTTGGGGTGGAGGAACTTGACTGGCCTGCACAGAGTCCTGACCTCAACCCAATAGAACACATTTGGCATGAATTTGAGCGGAGACTGTGAGCCAGACCTTCTCGTCCAACATCAGTAGCTGACCTCACAAATGTGCTTCTGGAAGAATGGTAAAACATTCCCATAGACAGACTCCTAAACTTTGTGGACAGCCTTCCCAGAAGAGTTGAAGCTGATATAGCGGCAAAGGGTGGGCCAACTCAATATTGAATCCTATGGACTAAGGCTGGGATGACATTAAAGCTCATGTGCGTGTTAAGGCAGGCGTCCCAATACTTTTGGGAATAAAGTGTGTGTGTATATATATATATATATATATATATAATGTATGTGTGTGTGTGTGTGTGTAGCCGATCTAGATCATCTACCCCCATCCATATGACTAAGCCCAGGATTGGGTGAAACATGTCAGAGGGGATGGACCTCTGGCAGAACTCAGGGTCACTGATGAACTTTCAATAAGCTGATCCAGTGTAGCATGGCATGCGGCCAGATTCTTCCTCGACTATATACCTGTTTGGTTGGAGCAAGGATACACTCCTGTCAACAAGCACCCAGCTTTCTTTCCCCTGCTAAAGACATGGAGGAATTATGTTTTATTTGTTTGCATTGAAGAAGCACACATACAATAAACCCTTACTGTCTCAAAATGCTGACCCAGACTCCCCTATTCTAGTGATTGTGGAAGGCTGATATCAAGACAGATTCAGACATTTATGATCAGGTCCTGGTCAATGGATTTGGAAAAGAGGTGAATGACTCAGCTGAATCAGTGGGGGTAGAGGTACTCTCCTTCCTGGTAATTAGTAGCGATCAATGGTGCTCAGTTATAGTCTCCCATCTAATGTGTGTGGAATTTTAAATCCCAACTACAACCTCCTAGTGGCAGAGCCTGGTAATGATCCATTAAGTGGCTAATATATAGCCATTTCAAACATGGAACCACAAAATGCAAGGACCAAAAACCAACAATGTCTCATTCTGCAGGGGGAGAAATAAAAACAATCCTGAGGCTCTTTAGCCTGGCATCAACTGAAACCCCTGAAGGAAAAAGAGAAAGAAGACTTAAAATGGCAAAATGGAATATGAGAGGAATCACAGAAGTGGAAAACTGAACATTGAATGTTGATATATTTAGACAGTGAAAAACATATGCAAATGAAGAAAAGCATACACCCTATGCCCAATTAAAAGAAATAGAAGTATGATAACATCAAAAGCAGATTGCAAAAGTACAAAAGGTGTGACTTTCCTGATAGTTAAGAAACTAGAACCACATGTGGAAAAAAGTGGTAATAAAAAGTAATTCTGTAATTGAAGTAATTGTATTTCTTTAAAACAGCATGTTAACGATGAAGCACATATACATACCCGATATATATTATCAAAAAGAAAAAAGGTTCCAGCAACATATGATCTTATACATGACACCACTTAAGACCTTAATGGTAGAAAGATTATACAGGTCATTATTAAGCATGGTTTCAGTGCTTAGATTGGCTCTGCTAAAGTGGACAGTAGATGTAGACTTTACAAAAGCAACAAAATAAATAGAGATTCAAGGAAATTATTCAAGAAAAGAGATTTGTCTTAAAAATGCTTACAAAAGCATTATCAGAAAAATGAACTACAGCTGGAAGGGTGACCACGGAAAAGGGAAAAGCTTGCCATCAACAAAAAGTACAGCAGCAAAATGTAAAAATGCAAAGTGACACACACAGGGTTATTCACAAAAGGGTGAAGAGTTTGCAGAAGGCAGGAGAAGTGAACAATCTAGGCCAAAATAGCTAATTTGGAAAAATTCTCCAATTCAGCTCACTTTCCAATTCAGCTATGTTGTCTTAGATTGTTCACTTCTCCTGCCTTCTCCAAGCGCTTCACCCTTTTGTGAATAACCCTGACAGAGTTGATCAACTGTCAGATAATTTGTCAGTAATAGCAAGACTAAAAGGTAAGGTAACAAAGAAAACCCCAGCGACCTAATGATACATCAGGGAATGGCTAAAAATTACAAGAATAGTTAGAGATTTTAAGAAACAGAGAACCACCAAGAACTCGCTGAGTGCAAAACATTGCTTGGAAACTTAGATATATAGCATTGACCCATTGTCATTCCAAAGCCCAACCAAAAGAAAATAGACAAATTAAACACTGATAAAATCCTTGCGTTGACAATTTAACAGAATAGAAACAGATCAAAGTAAGATTGGAGAAATTACAAAAACGATCAGAATAACATGTCAATGAGTGAAACAGAAATAAATAAATGATAAATGTGATGAAATACACAAATTAGAAGAGAGCAATGAAACAAAGAACATGAAAGTAAAGACACTTGCATCATAACAAAATTTTAACAATGGAAATGTAATTCAAAATAAAGATGGAAACATATTAACCACAGAGAGTAAGGTGCACAGCAGGTGGAAAGAATACATGGAAGAACTATATGGAAGTGCCCCATAACCTAAGGCTGTAGAGATAACAAATTATGAAATAATGAACTCAATAAAAGGCTTGGGTAACAGCAAGACATTGAGGAAATATCAATTAAAAATGTTAAAGAGCAGGAAATAAATTAAAAGAAGAATTTTCTCAAATTGTAAGAGGCAAAAAAACATAAAGGGGTCTATTCACTAAGCTGCCAAAGGATCTAGCCGTAGCTTCGGCTGATCCTTCGGCTAGCTTCGGCCCCAGGACCTGTTGGCTGTCGTCAAAATAAAAAAAAAAAAAATCACCATAGGAATGCATAGCTAGATTCCTATTGGCTATTTAATTTGCAATAGCCAATAGCAAACTAGCTATTGCACCCGTGCACTGCTGCTGTCAATATGGTGTGTTCTTTTTTTTTTGACGGCAGCAGAACCGCCCGGCCAATAGAAAACAGTTGGGCGGAGCTAGCTGTCACTGCTATCTCCGCACAAACATTTTCTAATTTTTTCTTACTTTTTAAACCATTTTTCTATTCTGCTCGGTACCACAGAGGGACCGAGCAGAACAGCCGAGCCGAATGCCACACAGCGGCATTCGGCTATTTACTTGCTGCTGTTCGGCATATATGAGAATAGCCCGAACAGCAGTGAGTAGCCTGCCGGAGGTTCGGCTTAGCCAATCCAGATGTTGGATCGGCTGAGTCGAACTCCTTCTGCACTTCGGGTCGGGCGAACATGATGAGCATGTTCGGCCGACCTGAAGCAACACAAAGCCACCCGATGTACGGCTGATTTCAGCCGATATACGGCTAGAATCAGCCGTATCAGCCTGAAGTGAATAGCCGAACAGTCACTCGGCTGCCTACGGCAGCTTAGTGAATAGACCCCAAAATATGAAGACCATCAAACAATAGCTCTAATTTCACACATGATAAACATTTCGTCATAAGATTAAAGTTGTATTAAACTCTCACACAGGGACACACAAAGCTTACTAGATTCCATAGCACTCTACTTTAGAAAGGAGTCACTCTAAAACAGGAAGTCAGGACCAGTGCTCAGCTGAATCTGCAGGAAACTAAAACTTTTAAACATGAAGAAGCAGCATCCATTGTAAGTGATTTAATTAGCATTTGAGATAGCTTAAAATCCTTTTGACTTTAATTTCACTTTAACACTCCAAGACAAATCAGCCCATTACAATAAGGCTTTGGCCCAAAAGTCTGTACCAGTGAGAGCATTACCACACTGAAAGCCCTGTTAGCAAATAGGATCAGCAAACAACAGAAAAGGTATCTATGCTTCAATTACAAACATTTAACTGAGTCAAGCATGATGTCCTCATAAAAACATTGTTAAAAAAGGGTATATATAAAAAAGATGCCAGTCTCTTAGCCATTATCTATAACAAACAACAAGGGTTTTTTTTAAATTAAGAAACACATGCTACAAAGCAGCCCTTGTACAGGGGTGGATGTTGGGGCATTTTTTAATGTTGTTTTTTATGTACTTTTAAATTATATGAAATACAATTTACATATTTAAATATATTTTGTATATATTGATGTGTATAGTATTTACTACGCCTTTAAAATACCTGTACAAGGTCTGCTTTAGAGTTAAAATATTTTTTTCTAAATGTGGTATTTGGGATGTGGTGTTGTGTAGCTTCAGTATCTATGGTGCTGGTGTGTTTATTGGAGTCAGGGGTTTTTGAAGATGGATACCAAACATTAACATGTCATAATAGTAGAAAGAGAGGTACATCAACAATGATGTGCTTTTTAAGGTATTTGTTAAGGTGTTTTCAGCATATAAATCTAAGATCATACAGAAAAAAAACCATGCAGACAATTTGGTTTTGCTTGGAATATCTGAAGGAGACTTCAACCGCTTACCTAATGAAATAACAGAAAAGGTCAAAGGAGATTCCATCTATATGAACACACAAAAAGACAAAAAGCATGGTTGTAAGCAACAAAGGAAAGAAAGAAGTAAAACTAATGTTGACAATCAAAGAAAAAGAGCAAGTAACCAATGTCCAATAGCTGGCAATTTGGATTATTGAAAACCTGAAAAACATTGTTGACATCAAAGCTGGAATTGCCAAGGCCGAACAAAGTTTCTAGAGATGCAAAGACAATATTGATACAAATGCAAGGCTGGTCATCCTTAGGTATGGTGCAAAACCTTTTTCCTCACAATGGGTTGAATTAATAAAGGCAAACATGCTAAAAAAGTATTGCTTGCATATAGTTAGATGATGGAAGTCAGCAGAGCTTCATGCCAATCAGTACGATATAAAAACTGCCCTTGCAAAGTGAGAAGTGCCTTGCAAAGTGAACAGGCATTTGCATTTAGTAAATCATTCCCAATGTGTCTAAAAAAGGAGATCACAAGTTTTGAGTTGTAGTGCTGCAGGAGGATCTTGAAAATCTGATTGATGTGATCATGAATGAAGAGGTGCTTCAAAGAGTAAATGAGCATGTGTGTTGGAAGAAATATTAAAGAGGAAATGCCAACTTTCTGTCTGTAAGAAACTCACCTGGTGAGAAGCTATGCAAGATGGTGGAGGAGCAAGGTAAAGAAACGGAAAGGGAGAAGAACAACATGGTGGGTAGCAGATATCCAGTAAATGAGAGGCAGCCAGAACATGAAACTGAATACCTCTACAACCAATCGAAAGGTTTTTCCCATGCTCATAGTTTGCTGCACATTAGGCCCTTTTTTCTCCACATTTTCTGTTTGGCCTTCTTTCTTCAGGATGTATGAACTATTCTGCACAATTCTGCTTTTTTTTTTTTTTTGGTAGAAGAACATCCCCTTCCCGCTATTCATTGGGTTTTTTTTTTTAAGCATATAATTTTTTTATTGAAAATTTTTCACTAATACAATACAAGGTTACAACTTGTTACATCCATAAAGTGTAGGTCATAAATGTGAACACAGTGACATAAGTAACTTGTATAAAAGCCAGTTACGCAGGAATGTGTAATCACTTACAACTGCAAACTATGTGAAAGTATCTACATAACAGATTCTGGATGTATTAGGAGGGTGTGAAGTAGCACAGAACTACAGAGTATCCATAACAGGAACAGAGAACAAAACCAAAACCAAGGGACAGTCACAGTATGGTCTTAGAGCATGAGTACTATCAGAATGTTCAATACCGAATATGATGTATATCTTGTGGGTCAGAAAGGACATGTGAGAAGGTGTCAAAGGTCTATAGTGTAGGAATTAAGGTTGGGCAGATCAGCGGTTCGAAGCGCGGTTGGGTGTGGAGCCAGAGGCAAGAGCCCCTGCTAGGATGACAAATCTAGGATATGGGTCTCGTCATAGGACGTCCAGTGCTCCCAGGGAGCCGTCAAGTTTAGCCATGAGATACCAGTGCTTGTATTGGAAAGTGGCCATGACATCTTTGAGTTGCACTAAGGTCAGTTAAGTTGTGAGGTATGTCTTCCAGTTCTGAAAGAATTTGCTGGTCCGACAGGAGTTGAATTTAGTGTCTAGTTTTTCCAAGAGCATAAGCTTGAAAAGGACAGCTCTTATGTCTGGCACTGTTGGGGCATCTGCAGCGAGCCACTTAGTCAGGATCATTTTTTTGGATGCTAAGAGACATAGGTGTTCCCAGGAGGAGAGGGGAGGTGGGAGAGGTCGCGTCTGCTGAGGTAGGTCTTGAAGTAGGCATAGAGTAGGGTGGGGTTCCCTGGTAATAATAATAATGCTTTTTGTAAAGCCGTGTGTGTTTTATGTATGTACTGTATGTTGTGAGGGAGGGGTTGCATTTTGATATATTTACCTTAGATACTGGAGATCTTTATCTTTTAACTGCCTGGCTGTGTTTGGCTGCAATACTTCACAAAAAGAGTCACAAATCTATAACAAGTATGCAGCAAGTAAAAGTAAGAGATAAGTGAGAATTTCTGATCTCTATGCGTGTCCTGAATAGTTGATTCAGTAAGCAAAAAAGCCAAGCCAAAGCATTGGAATAGTAGCCAGGGAACTAACCAGGGATTCTCTTACGGCTGGGATATTTTAAACAAAGTAAGCAAAGCAAATAAGAATAGTGAAAAAAGTGTCTGGCCACTTTATTTTCACCAAAAAATCAGTAATTTAGGTTTATTCTGTCGGAGACCCTTAACATGCCTTATACACTATTATAGCCTGGAGAGAAGTCAGGAAATTATATGGCCTCCAGGGCACAATTTCTCCACTCATGCCTATAATTTCAGCCCCCATATTTCCAATAGGTCTCACATCTCAAACCTTCAGGACGTGGCATTCACACGGCATTCACACGCTGAAACGGTCTTTGCTTGTCATTTGCTGAACTTTCCAACACTTATAATTTGTCTCCTAAACACTTCCTCCAATACGCCCACATCAATCACTTTATAAAAACTCATCTGCCCCCTTCTCATACGAATGATTCAGTAGTATTATTCCTTAGACTCCTCACCTCCCCCTCCACGAAAATATCTTTGTCTCACTTACACCAACATCTTAGTTTCACATACCGAGATTCGGTCCACTCCATACCATCATATGCCCTTAAGTGGGCACCTTTGCTCCAACTGTCACCGATTGATACGCACCAACTACTACTTGATGGCTGGAAGCAATTGTGCGATAACATCTCCAACGAGCAATGGTGAGAAACACAATTCAAGATTATTCATAGGGCCTACTATGCTCTGAATTTTCGCCCTCCCTCACACAAGGATACCTGGGTTAACGAATGCCCCAAATGTCACCTTTTACAACCTAATCTGGCACACCTCCTTTGGCAATGCCCACATATCCAAACTCTCTGGCAACTCGTATTCCAATACATATCAACAATATCTGGGACATGTAGAGCTTGCTCTCCAGCTCTGTGTCTTTTCCACTCTCATGTTGCCTCACCTCAGTCTCCACAAACACCTCTGACACAATGGGAGCATTACTGTATTCTGGCTGTCAAGAAGAATATACTCAAACAGTGGCTCTCCCCACAAACTCCTACATTGACAGAGATAAAACTTACCCTTCATCAGCTTATGTTGTTTCATAAACTTGACACTCAATATAACCTAGAACGAACCAACACATTTTTTCATACACGGACACATTTTTTTACCTCTGAATGCACACGAGATCAACTTAAAGATATTTTATCTCTATTTCAACGATCCAAGTGGTATTTACAAGCTAAGTCCACTAATTAGTTGGGCAAACTCGACGTATTGTGACTTAGATCCGCAAGTATCTCAGTATCACGTCCACACAAAACACTCACCACATCAAGGAATGAGGACCTTGATTCCTAGATACATGTCTCAACCACTACCCTACTCAGTAGCACTTCACGCACATCCATACCTCCTCCCAGTCTCGTCCCTGCTCTACCAGGTTTTGATCCGTCACATACCCATGTCGGTTGTCTGATTCATACGATCTAATGCAAATGTACACTGATGTCATCATTTCAGGTACCTTGTTTAGGCACATATTTGTTATCTTGTCATCTATAATTGACATGGGAATGTATTTTTATTTTGTATTATTATTATTATTAATTTATATTATTATTTTGCTGTTTCATCTTGCTCTTTTAGTAGTGTATGCTGATAATAGAAATAGGCGGACTCCTTCTGTTCGGAGTCATGTTATGTCCTTTATCTTTATATCAACAAACTTTGAATAAAAATCTACTTGCTAAAAAAAACAAAACCCGCCTTATATATCCTGAAGTCCTTCTCTGCTAGCTGGTACCGATTTTAGTTGTGTTTCAGCAACATCTGTGTTCATTTTTTCAACAGGAGCTGCTGAACTAAACCTGAGAATAGAAAACAAAATGTTTTTCCTGTTTTAACTCCCTTTTATCACTATCTAGCTCTAAATAATTATTTACATCTATGGTAACCGCAGTTGTTTTAAAGTGAAAAACTGGTAATTTTTTTTAATATTTTTTTTTAGGGATGCACTGATACTGGATATGAGTACTTGTGAAAATGCCCTGATACTCTAAATACTCTTACATACTCTAAATTTTTAAACTGAAGAGGCTGCCTTTGGCCCCACTCTTCCTGGGGTCCTCCGCAGCCTTCGTGCAGCCTTCGTGCAGCCTTTCATGCATTGATGTATAATGCATTGCTGGAATTTGTAGTCCTCTATAGCCGGTTGCCATTCAGCATTGTGTATAATGTATTGCTGAGATTTGTAGCCCTGTAAAACTAATGGTTTTCTGAATTCTTATATAAGGTATTGCTGGTATTTGTAGTCCTTTATAGCCGATTGCCATTCGGCATTGCTGTATAATGTATAGCTGTGATTTGTTGCCCTCTAAAGCTGGTGGTATTCTGCCTTCCTGTATAATGTATTGCTGGGAATCAGTGGTGGAACTACCAGAGTTGCAGAGGTCACAGCTGCAACCGGGCCCTGGCACTCCACCACAGTCCTAAAATCATTACTCTGTATTGTTTTAGAAAAGCTGTCACTTGACACTAAAAAAAAGGTATCAAAAATGTTTAGCGGTGAGTACTTGAGGAAAAGTATCAGTTCCAGTACTCGCTTTTGAAAAAATGGTATTGGTGCATCCCTACTTTTTTTTTCAATTAAATTGTGCATACCACTTAAAAAACAATACTATCAAAACAGACCATAAAGGTGTGTGTGTGTGTATATATA
>NW_017307002.1:272666-294558 GCF_000935625.1 Nanorana parkeri
TATATCTCTTCTAAGTAAGTAATAACACCTATATTAGGTCTATAGCTAAAGTGTAAAAATGGTTCTGGAGCTGGTTAGTTTTTGTGTATAACATAATTCAAGCTGAAAAAGTGGTTTAATGGCCACAGCTTGCTTTGCACATTTATATTTCCATATACAGTAGATTTTCTGTACAAAGCAGCAGAAATTATTAAGTCCTAAAAAATGGGAAAAAAATGGAAAAAAAATAAATGAATTTCTTTAGATTTAGTTGAACTTCAATGTGTGTGGATTTGTTTAAAGCTGGATAGGATTAAACAAAATTATTTAGAAACTAATGCTCCAGACAACTGTGAAGTCTCTCGAGTCTTTGTAGCTAGTAGGATAAAATCAGCAAATTATTTTAATGTAAATATTTTACTGAAAGTCTAGTATATGTTGTAAATCTCCACAGTTACAGTTTTATGCTAAGATTCAGTTGCTGCCTAACAAGGCCAGACTGTTTTTCAGCATGAGTTCTTCAGATATTTTATTCTCTATGCATTATCCACAGGTAAGATTAAAAATGTGCACACATATGTAGGTTTATTCTGTAAATTAGCACAGAGACCAAAGCACACATTGTAAACTGCAGTACCTATAGCAAATAGTCAGAGCCCATCTTGGTTTAACTTGGCTCCAGTAAAATTATATTTGAGTGCTTCCTATGGTTTATTACATAATGCAGTTTGTTCATATTTTTCTTTTTGTGCTGTTTATTGAATAAATTTGTGGGTGGCTCATGTGAGCAAGTTTACACTACATA
The DNA here is from genome assembly GCF_000935625.1 of Nanorana parkeri. Taxonomy (NCBI): domain Eukaryota; kingdom Metazoa; phylum Chordata; class Amphibia; order Anura; family Dicroglossidae; genus Nanorana; species Nanorana parkeri. The sequence continues at coordinate 273,451 of NW_017307002.1, forward strand.
TTTACTACATTGTTAAAGTGCAACTGAAGCTAAATGCTTTGTACAGAGTGAAGAGGGAGTAGAAAACCTGTCAGGTTTTTATTACTAAGAAGAAATAGCCAGCACTACTTAAATACTATGGAAGGAATTTATCAAAACTGGAGCACACAGAATCAGGACCTTTTTCTTTCTTCAGTTTGTTCATTTTAGCTTTGAAAATGAAAGATAGAACGGATTGGGTACCATGGGCAGCTGCTCCAGATTTTGTCTGCTCCAGTTTAAAATTATAAATTCTCCTCTATATATTAAAATCAGAGGTGTCAGTAGCATATATCTGCAGACAATTGCAAATGTGGAAGCCACACTACCTAGTCACGGCCCCTCTGTATACTGTGGTCACTAATCTAACAAAGCTGCCAACCTTGGGCATGTATAGCAATAAATACATTAAAGGCAGCTATCGCTGGAGGTAACTAACTCCTCCATGTAAAATGTGCTCTTTTTTGGTGTGCCTTGATTTTAATGACTGACAAATCAACTTAAATTAAGGGTTGGGTTTATTTACAACCAGTTATTTACAACGTAATACACTGCCTGTCTAAATAAAAATCACTTCCTGGATTTAACTAAACAAATAGGTCAGAGCCTTCCATTTGATAATAGGTCTATGTTCAGCAATGGTATGTGCCCAAAAAATAAGTTCAGCTTCCCAGCTGCATATACTGAATGACCAGATTTTTCCATAAATGGATTTTTTCTTCCCTGATGACATGGGCCTATTTCAAGATGACAATGCCAGGGTTCATGGGGCTCAAATTGTGAAAGAGTGGTTCAGGAAGCATGAGACATCATTTTCTCATATGGATTGGCCAGACCTTGCACATTTCCAGCACACTTACCAGCCAGCCAACACAGGAATTCAACACTGTGTCTGAGTGTCTTTTCCTGGGACACTCAAGTGTAGTGTTGAATTCCTTTGTTGACTGCCTGGTAAGTGTGCTGAACCACACTACAAAAAGTGGCCTTCCTCTTAGATTTATTGCAAATATACTGTATTCTACTAACACTTCTGCTTTTAATACATACTGTTTGTATGTATTAAAAGAGTGCTGGCTATTTATGCTTTAGATTTATACAGTGATAGTGCATGGCACAATGTTTAATCTTAGGAATTATTACTGTCTTTGTCTACATTAGGGGAATCACCCTCTCTATTTGGCTTGGTAACCATTATCAGTGAAAGAAAATCCTGAATTTTGGGTTGCCACCAGAACAGGAATAGATGGGAACTAATTTTGGTAACCAACCCTGATCACGAGACATTCCCCCCTATTTGGAGGAACTTCCTATCACTTCCTGGTGTGGCTATAAGACAAGAAGTGAAGAGAAATTTACCCAATGATGGTGGCTTTAAATACTAACTGCACCTTTTATCAAGTTGTATAACATTGTTAATTACTGAACAAGGCATTTGTAATTTATCATTATTATTTAAAAACTCTCTTTCTTAAAATGTTTTTTTCTCATCATAACATTTGACTGATCATGTGATTATAGCAGACAGAGCCTCCCACTTAACACTCCTACTTCATTCAGCATGAAGACGTTAGTAGAATGGCCTGACTGAGTTTTAGCAAAGCATATGCAGGAATAAATATGCAATGTGTGCTATCGTTCTTAAAATTTAAATCAGTAGCCTGGAGAGGATTGCTTTTTGTTTCTACAAAAGCTTTTAGAGCTAGTATGGGGAATTGTCAAGTGTAATAATACATTAACAGCTCAAACTGCTGGCCCTTATTCTCCCAGTCTGAATACTTCTATGCAGCTGACTGTAAACTAATATGAAAAAAGTTCATATATCTATACAATCTGTATTTAGAAATAGGAGCCCGTTTTGTTTTTTTATGGTAAATGGCGATTGGGTAACTGTTTGGAGATTTGTGGGAATTCTGAGAAAGCTGGAAACTAACCACTTCAGATATTTCTTGGGAGATATTGTTATAACTCCAGATTTTATATTGTAACATTTGAAAGTACAATTTAGGCCCCCAAATACACACTATATTGCAGCTTATCAGACCTTAGATGTGTAGGCTGTATTAGATTTCTTTTTTTTCATGCTTTTTTCTACTTTTTTTCCCCTGGGTAATCCTGCAAAGATAACATTTCCTGCCATCTTCTCCTGATTTGGATTACAAACACATCTTTCTTCATCTCCAATACATTGGGGTGAGGCGGTGCTGCAGTTTACAGAAGGTAGCTTGGAAGAAAGATAATATTGTTTGTGATTTCAGTTCAAGTCACAGGAAGTTACAGGGACAGTTGCATTTCTGTTGATCAACAGCTATTCCCTATGCTTGCTCAGTACTCTCTGTCCTTGCCAAAAAAAATTTCAGCCTGAAAAACAAAAACTGCAGCCCCCACATTTAAAGACTGGTAAGCTGCAATATATATTACATTTTTCTTCAAGGATTTAGGTATAATTTAACCCTTTCTCTGCAACAGATGTAAGAGTTTTGGCAGAATAGAACTGCTTCCAACAGGTCTGCTCAGTGACTCTTACTGTGGCTGCATCCCATTAGACCAGGGGTCTCAAACTTAATTCACTCGGGGGCCAATGGACAAATTGTATTTTCCCATCGGGGCCTCTTGCCAGATTTCACACTTCAAAATAAAATGTAACTATATATGGTACCAGTGTTAATGTCTGTGTGTTTTTATATGTCAGTATATGTGTTTGTGATAGTTTCTGTGTATGCAATGTCATTCAATTTTGTTTTTTTTTGTGATGATTTGGGTGTATTGTCAGAATTTCTGTGAGTGATATGGGTATGTGTATGCAGTGTCAGTATACTGTATATGTGCGTGTATGTGTGTGTTTTTCCCCCACAGGTTTTAATTGATATTTAAAGAGGATCAACAGGTTCACACATTTATTCACACACAGAAATACACACAAACACACACACAGAAATACACACAAATAGAAATATGCACACAGAGAAATATGCACCCCCCCACCACACACACACTAATACACCCACAATAAGGCCCCATTCACACCAAGTTTAGGTGTGATAAGGGATTTCTGCGTCAGGAATTGTGGTGTTTACAAGTGAAAGCTGCCACACATTCAAGTTAATCATCAGGTGACAGCCACTGCATGTGAACACACTGCATGTGAAAATGCAAATTCCTGACACAGAAATCCAGGTATGAATGGGGCCTAATACACACAAACATACACACACACATAAATACAACCCCCCCACACACACACTAGTTCAGAATAATACATCATACATGCCCCTTTGTCCCCCACACAAAAAATAAAAGACAGAGCGACATCACCTGCACATTCTCTGGTGATCCAGTGGTTCACGGCATACCTGACTGCAGGACAAATAGTACAAGTTTATGGGCCAGAATTGGCCCGTGGGCCGGCACTTTAAGACCCCAGCATTAGACTATAGGCTCATGGTAATTTCAGAAACCGTGAACTTATAGTATAAGGGTCACCTAGATTTAGCTGATTAATTAATATCTGTGATTGCAGACATTAACTAGAAATGTGAATCCTCCCATGCGATCACACCTTTTACCCTACAGCTTGCCCTATCTGTCACTGATTACCTTTGCTATGTACCTGCAATCCCCACTGGTCTTTCCATGCCTGTATCAGCAGGTACAGTGAGTGCGGACATACAGCAGGGATGATCTAATCTGTTTGGGTTGGTTTCTGGGGGATCGGTAAACATGTCAGATCCCTCTACTTTCCTGATCCTTGGCCTTGTGACAGTCAGTGCTCACCTCTCTCCCCCTCCACTCTGGCTATGGTATATCCCATGGCATCCTCACATCTAATTAAAGTCAATGGACCTGCATTAGACATGATGATGTCAGTGATCCTTTGGTCACCGAAACCCAGGGGAGAAGAGACTGGTCTACCAGCCAGGCGGGACCAACGATGAGGTGAGTTTAACTTCTTTATTTGAGACCCTAGACCAAAATTATCATTTAACTTTTGTAGTGCAGAGGTAGCCTCATTGCAAGATTAGTTTTGTAATTCCCAGGATTTTTCTTTACAAATGATCCTAAATGGACACCTCTTTCTCCCTGACAGCTATGATGACGTCACTTCCAGTGCACCAAGATGGAAAAATCATGATGCCACTTCCTGTCCACAGCACTTTCTTCCCTTGCCAACCAGAGATATGGATATAGAAAAAGAGGAAGTAGGTGAATCAAAGCTGCTAAGCAACACACTTATCAGTGCAATAGAACAACAGGTAGGAGCAATCTCAGAGGAAGAAAAATATTTATTTTGTGGGGTGAGTGTTTCTTAAAGGGGAAGAGGGTCATCAAGGCAACACTTCATGAAGTTTCTAAAGCACAAACAGGTGTTGCATGTCGAATTCATATACCCCAAAAAGTTAATGTTCTAAGATTAAAAGGGTTATTCACAAAGCTGCCAAAGGCAGCCTAGTGAATAACCTAGCCGAAGTGAAGTGAGCTGAGCAACGTTCGGCTATTCACTTCGGCTCAGTACGGCTGATTTCAGCCATACATCAGCTGCCTTCAGCTGCACTTAGGTCAGTCGAACATGCTCTGCATGTTCAGCTGAGCCAAAGTGCAGAAGGACTTTGACTCAGCCAATCCAACATCTGAATCACAGGGGCTGAACGGCAGTGAGTGAATAGCCAAATGCCGCCGAGCGGCATTCGGCTTGGCTATTATGCTTGGTACCTCCATGGTACCGAGAATAGCAAAAATAAGGGAAAACATTTTTTTTTAAGTTGAAAAAATAATTTTAACATGTAAATAAATTGAAACATCAAAAAAGAAATAAATATTCAAGAAAAAAAGAAAAAAACATAAATAAAAACAAGTGGACGGAGCTAGCAATGACAGCAACCTCTGCCCATCTATTTCCTATTGGCCGGTACCTGCTAGAGTCTTCTAGCAGGTCCCAGCCAATGAATAACAACTGGGTGGAGCCAGCTGTGATGTCACGGCTGGCTTTGATCAGTTGTTGTTGTTTAATGACAGATCAGCGTCCCCAGGTCATTTGCGAATGCTGATCTGTAATCACAACCAGCTGTCATTTGCGGGACGAAAGGCCGGCCATCGGCAGGCCGTTGGCCTTGCTTCAGCTGACACTTCCGCTCAGTTAAGCCAAAACAAATGCCTTCGGCTGGGCTGAGCTGCTTGGCTGCCTTCAGGTGGTGTACGGGCTATTGTGAATAGCCCGTACAGCGTCCCTTCTGTTTGACTGAAACGAAAGGGCTCTGGCGGCCGAAGAGAGCCAAAGCTACTGCTGGATCCTTCAGCTCCTTTGTGAATAGACCCCTAAGAGATCAAAATTACTGCCCCACTTGGGGAGCTTTACTATCTCGCTGACCTGAAAATGTAATTGAGAGCAATTGTGTTCAGCAGACCAAAAATGTTTACCAATTACGGAGCTAAAATCTGCTGTACTAATGTCACCTCTATGTTCTCCCAGAAAGATTCAATGATAGAGAAGACTTACAGGGTTATTCACAAATGGTTATTTACCAATGTTTTATGTATTAGCAAAATTGGAGCATAGAGGTTATGTAGATTTATTTATGTCCACTGGTTAGTTCAATCAATAACTTTTAGATTAAACCTAATAATCAGCTGTTAATCCGTAGCGCTGCATAGCTATTACTATTCACGTGCTGGACCTTAGTGTCTATACTGCAGCAGCTGCAACATTATCCATCAGTTTTCTAGGCTGTACCCAAAAGTGCAGATTTGACATTTTTTTTATTCACAAAAGAGTTTTTGAGAAGGCAGGAGAAGTGAACATTGTAGGACAAAATAGTTGATTTGGAAAAATTCTCCAATTCAGCTCACCTTCCAGTTCAACTTAGTTGTCTAGATTGTTAACTGATCCTGCCTTCTCCAAACTTTTCACTAAAAAATAAAAAAAATAGAAAATGGAGAATTAAAGTAAATCTGTTAAAAAACCCCATAAAAACCTACCATGTCCACCTGCAGAACCTCCGCCTCTCACTGACCTTTTCTTGTTAATGAAAAGAAGGAAAGGAAACCTATCAAATGTATTTAACATTAAATAACAATAGTTTACCAACTGATCCTTTATTTAATGGTGCAATTAGCTAGGAGAAAGGAGGAGGAGGAGATAAAGGGTGCATGAACAACAGTAGAAAGGAATGTAGCTGCTCTGCACAATTAGGTAGAAAGAGGAAAAGGGCATATAAGCAGCACTATAAAAAGGACTGTTCTGTGCCCTTAAAGAGGATGAGGTAAAGTAAAGAAGATACATAAGGAATGCTTCCAACAGGAAGGAGTATGGAGGGGTTCCAGCAAAGAAGGTAGAAAATGGAGGTGGTGGAGAATGAAAAGAAGGAAATGAAGGAGGTGTAGGGGAATAGGGAGAAATTGGGGTAGGAAAAAAAGAGAAAGTGGAAGAGACATAAAAGGGCACATAAATAATGCTTACCACCTACTACTGCCATACTCAGCATCTCTACCTCTCTTTTTGGACCTTTGATTTTATCTTGCTATAAACCTTCTTTAGGAAGAGTGGGTAGCCTATAACCATAGGTTTTTCTCCTATGAGACTTTTGAGATTTCCCTCTCAGTCAATAGAAGCTGCAGATGTTGTGGCTGATGTAGAAGGGGAATGTTGTGGAGGGGATGCACAAAGTAAGGAATGAGGAAGTTTTTTGGCCTTTTGATGCTGATTTGTCTCATTGAGGTGCTGCTCCCAAGAGCACTGTGATGCAGCCATTTACTTCCTCATGCATGTGGTACTCAGATGGCTGGTACTGTTATCATGGCTGGTACGCTGCAGGCAAAGGCTACACACTAGCGATGGGCTCAATTCGCAGGTGTGTTTGGCGAATTTCTCCACTTGCGAAACTTAATGCAAACCACATTGGAATCAATGGGAGATCGAATCTTGGAAATAAATTCTCCCCATTTTCTAGGCTGATAGGCAAGGGAATAACAAAGTTCAGGGAGGTGTTGGGCAGTACTCGGGGGACATGTGCCAAAGCAAAAATCCTGTGTTTGGCTGGAAGCACTGGTTTTAATATTGATTAAAAGGCAACATTAAAAATGGCCAATTCCTTTAAAATAACATGGTTGGAGGATAACCTAAACCTGCCTGTCAAGGGGCGCATCTGTGCAATGTATAGAACCTACTACAACAAAACTGATATTTGTAAAGAAATAAATGCTCTTTAAATTGCTGGCAAATGACATCTCCCAGCTATTTTATTTCTGGTTGTAAACAAAGCAGCTGGGGATTTCTTCATCTATACCAGACGCTTGTTCTAGATGAGGGTCTGCTACAGATGTTAAGGGGGACCCCACTCCCCAAAAAATAACATGGGGTCACACTCAAAACTCATACTAGGACATTCCGCTCTGGTATGGATTTTAAAGGGGACCCCACAATAACAAAATGAACATGAGGTCTTCCTAAAATCCATTACCAGACCCTTACCCGAGCAGCAGCAGGGCAGGCCAGGAAAGCGGGTAAGAAGACTCATACCAGGTCATATGTCCTCAATAGTGATGGGCCAAACAAGCCCAAGTTTGGTTCGAATTTGAACTTTAGAACATCCAAAAAGGTCTCATTCGAACTCTAACTCAATGGGGGTAGAACTTTCAAAAACAATTGTCCCCTTTAAGATATGCACGTTATTGGCCAGAAAAGGTGTATTTGGGTACTGCCCTGGGGGACAGGAATCAATGAAAGAAAAACCTTTAAAAAATACAGTTTTTAAAGGAGCAGTAGTTTTAACATCACTTAAAGGGTAACAATAAAAATGAAACATTTCTTTAAATATCGTGCCTGGGGGGTTCCTTTAAACTGCCTGTAAAGTATTGGGAGGCCGCAAAGCATCTTGGGGCGGACGCATGAGCAGTTCGGATTTTTGGCCGGGAGACGAGGAGAGACGCAAGGCAAGTCTATGGACACGTGCACCCGCATGCAGACACCGTGGGACAGGAAGTGCCAGCAAGGACAGATGAGTCAGCACTGGATCGGAGACTCGCAGCAGTGCTGGAGAGAAGGCTGAAAAGGACAGGAAAAAAGAAGATGATCGGATTAAGAGACATCATTTAAGGTAAGTGCTTTACTTAACATTGGGGGGAGGGAAAAACATTTGGCTATAATGTCACTTTAAGGTCGGGCAGGAATATTTAGGAGGGACCCCATGTAGGAAAAAAAAAAAGTGTGTGGGGTTCCCCCTTAAGTCATACCAGGCCCTTAGGATCTGATAGGAATTTTAAGGAGGAACCCCACTCCCAAAAACAAAAAACAAAATGTGGGGTCCCCCCAAAATTCCATACCAGATTCTTAATCCGAGCATAGGCTTGGTTCACACCAAGCCACATGCCCTTTGCACTGGGAGGGTGCTTTTCCAGGGTCGTCCCCTTTAAAAATTGTAAATAAAAAGTCCAGACTTTTGAAAAAATCCTTTATTTGGAAAAAAAAAAGATATGTTTTTGACAAGTCTTTTATTTTAAAAAAAAGAATTGATCCACCGATGCAATCCAGAGTCAATCACAATGTCCAACGTTGTCCACGTCGACGACGAAACAAAATACAAAATAAAACAATAAAAAATAAATAGAAATAATTTTAAAAAGATGACTGCTGTCCCATTCACTCGTGATGAACACCCGCCGCATAATGCCATTTTGACACATGCCGGTAACATATAAACATTTGCGCGGAGCTAGCAGAGACAGCTATCTCCGCCCAACTGTTTATAGTTGTAACAGGGTGAGCCATGATTGGGCAGAGTCATCATGACTTTGCCCAATCATGGCTGTCACTGTTCTCTGTGCCCTGATTGGGCAAAGTCTTGCACCTGACCTGTGGTCAGGTGCAAGCCTTTAGCCAATTAAAGCTTCACAAGGCGCATTGCCTTGTGGGGTGTTCAGCGGTCAAACAGACCGCCGAATGCCCTTTTGTGTGTTTGGCGAACACACGAACCTGTGATGTTGGAGTCGAACTCACTTTCGACTCGAACATCGAGCCCAACCCTAGTCCTCAACATGGGGGGTTGCCTTACCAAGGGAGGACCTCCTGGCAGGGGGCACCTAGTCCCCATGTTGATAAGTACAAGGGCCTCTTCCCCACAACTCCGGCCTGGTGGCTGTGGGGTCTGCAGACAGGGGGCTAATCGGATTCTGGTAGACCCTTTAAGAATAAAGGTGGCCCCCAGATGTCATACCCCTATGCGAATGAGTAAAGGGTACATAGTACTCCTACTCATTCACAAATAAAAACAGTAAAGTGTAAGTAAACATACAGACACTTTTTGACAAGTCATTTATTAAAAATGAAAAATCCCATGTTACACAGCCATCATCAATCACAATGTCAAGCAATGTCAAACACATTACACACCAAATGACGAACGGGGAAAACCTGCTGACCAATGGACACATCTGCACCCGACAGAAGATTAAAGCCAAATGACACAATGACACCTCCGGTCCCCACAAATGAATATAAACAAAGGAGTGGGGTATAGCTGTTGATGTCTCGACCAAAAAGGGGCATATCCATTTTTGGTCAATGATGTCACCGGGTATACACACTCCTTTGTTTACATTTAGCTAAGAGTGGGGATATTGGGAATAATTGGGTATACAAGGTGAGAGGGAGTTCAGGAATTTACTGTTGTGGTTTTTAAGGTTTTTTTTGTGCACTCTGTGTTGACATTTTACCAAATTGTGTAAGAATGCAGAATAAATATAAACTTTTCTATAGCTTTTAGGTCTATTGTGGCTGCTACTTCCACCACCATTCCATTTGGGACCATTACCACATCCAAATCTACCTAAGAAAAGTCTTATTTTCTCAAGTTGCAACCAATTAGGTCGGGCTGCTGCTGCTGCTGCTCTCTGTAAGACAAAAAATGAAATTTAAAGGATTGTTTTTTCTCGTAAGGTTGCATTTAGTTGAGGGTCCTTGGTAGTGGCCAGCTCCACATGCCCTTTTTGACAATTTGTTGCCTATTTTCCTCGGAAATGGCCAGAATTGATCATAAGTTTGACATTTTTGGACTTCAAGCAGGTTTTGACAAACTGCCCTCACATAGAACCCAGGCACATTTACGCATTCCTAATTCCTAAATTACAAAAGTGCATGAGGTGGACTGATGTATTTCAGCAATGCCTGAATAAAGAATTGAAGCTCTTAGTGGATGCATGTGTTCCCTGAGTACATTTTGAGATTTCATTTTTCATTTTCACAAGAAAGTATCTTTACTTTTTTTATATTTATTCTTTTGTCTCTTGCATTTATACTCAGATTAACAAAAACAATATATTGTTCTTTATTCTAACAACAAATTTACTGTTTTATTTAGTAATAGTAAATATGTTATTTTCAATCAAGATATCGTAGCTTTTTTTCAAATCTGATGACAATGAAAAATGTGATTTCATTACCCATGTTCATGTTTTACTTCATTAAAAACACACACACACACACACACACACACACACACACTTGTGACTTACATGAGTGATTATAGTGATAGCAATGTATGCCTCAATCAATTCAATACAAACAAAAGGCCCAAAGAACAAATTAATACAAATGAACCACTAAACCCCCTTAAGCTGCTTCAAATAGGAACGTACATATTAAGATCAACTTAACAAGTGTCGATCTTGTAAGCCTTTTAGCCTTTGATTGAGACCAGCAGAACCTGGGCAGGACAGTGTTAAATTAAATAGTATAATTAATCTGAGGAAGCAAAAACAACATTAATCCATATAAACAGCCTCACATTTAGTTTAAATGTGTAGCAGTAGCTGTAAAGTCTCTACATATATTTAGTAGTGCTAGTAGAAATAGTGGATTAAAACACTGGTCTAAAAAAGGTTAAGAACACTGAACATGTGCCTAAAGGAATTTAAAAGGAATAAAGTTTAAGGTAATCAAAGATTATTTGAGAGAAAAAACACTTACAAAGTGAATAAAACAAGTGTTATGTTTGCAGGGAACTCTGGAAAGGCGTTTCCAGTTCAAATATTGGCATTTATATCATTGCCCCTCAGATGACAAGTGCATTGGGGCTAGTATAAACATGGCAGAGGGCAAACAAAACTTCTATACATTTAAAAAAAAGTGTTTTCAGGTAAGTTATCAATTGTTAGAGTTTTTAAGCGTTAACAATCTGTGCATGTATTTATAAATGAGGAATTCCTGACACTGGGTAATAGAAAGGGTAAAATTAAACAAATGTTTGATCCTGTAGTCTCTTTTATATTTACTGCTCCACCAAGAAGGTTTTCCATTTACTCTCTCTGCTGACCCAAGGCCAGGTTCCTCAATGCGCCCCCCCAAACACCCCAATGGAGATGGTGGGGGCGACAGGTTTGTTTTTAATTTTTTAATTTATTTATGTTTTACTTATTTATTATTTACATTTTTATTTTTTTACTTTTTTATTTATCTTATCTTTTTTTTTTTTATTTTTTATATTTTTTTAAAATTTATAATTGTTTTGCTTTTTATCATTTTTTTATTTAATTATTATTTCTTATTGTCTTTTACAGTTTTGCAGTTTTGGGAATAAACTATTCAAAGCAAGATTTTTTAGGAAGACACAAGGGCACAACAAGAAATTGGAGATACAGTATAATCTCCAGGGTTTTTTTTTTACTGTGAGAGCAGTAAACATGTGGAACACACACACACAAATACACACAAGAATGAATAAAGACACAGGTCCATCAGTTACGACCTATATAGAGTGTGTGTATCTGTAGTGTACGTGCTTATTAGTGCTTAGCAAGTGACATATTATAACAAAATATATATTTTTTTAATTTTTAAATGTGCCAAAATAGTGATACTTATAACAGGCTAAAAATAACAGTCTGTAGGGTTAATTCAGTGCATAACATGCTTTCATTTGCAATTAGATCAGGTGCACCTACCATATACTTTTTATTTAATCCAATTTTGCAATGTTCACTATTTAAAATCAATTCACTAAAATCAGTTAACTAAAATCTTCATAATTGTAAATTCTGTATTAGGGGTCCTTTGAGGAGGGTACAAAAAAAGAACAGTTCAAGCAGCTAGTATAATGGTTTAAGAGATAAAACAGTGGTTTTTGAAGGCAAAAAGGTTTTCAATAATAAAATAACTATTTCTTTTGAAATAAATTAAAGACTTTACACCAATGCAATATTGTTTGGTTTAAACATTTTTATGATAAAAATGAATGAGATAAAAATGCAGCAAAAATAATGCATCTTAGTGAATAGATTACCTTATGTACTGTATTAGAACAATGCAAGGACACATAGAGGTATTGCTTAAAGTGGATCTGTTCACACTAAAAAAAATGCATATTCTGGACAAGCAGTAAAAGCACTTTCAAACAAGCCCCCATTCACCTCTGTAGCTGTAGGCATTGTGTAGAAATGTATCTCTGACCTGCATAGACGCTGACATCTCTGCTTTTTTAGGAGAGCGGATCTTTTCAGCTTGCCAGCCCCCTAATGTAAACACACAGCAGGTGTTTCTAAATTGGCTGAAATCCATCTTTAAAGTTTAATTAGATGTTGTTGGATCTTTGGAATGAGTTCACAGTGCAAGCAGCTCGAGACGTGAGTGAAAATGTGGTTTAAAGCTTTTTTACTGCTTGTTAGGAATATGTAAATAGTTTAATCCATTGTCTGTGCCCATAGTCTGAACAAAGGTGCACTTTGAGGATAATTCATAATTGTCTATATTACTCGGCTTTGTTTCTCTGCAATGCACAAATGCAAATTTACAAATCTGCACCAAGAATCAATGTGAAATTAGCAATATGAGATAAGTAGGATAGATAGATAGATAGATAGATAGATAGATAGATAGATAGATAGATAGATAGATAGATAGATAGATAGATAGTGATTTAGGGCAATTCACACTTATGTACTGTGACATTCTGTGACATTATGCATGTATGCCAGTTCTCCTATTTTAAAAATCCTGTTCACATTTTCTATCTCTAAAAATATGATTTTATTTATACCTGCATACCATCAATGACCTTAATTTAGAAGCCTGGACTTCTGTAAAGATCTGTGATTATTTTTACTTGAAAAGGCTGCTCAAAAGTCACAATGCATTATTTCTATAAATACATATAAACAATTGTGCAGCACATGCCTGGAATAAAAGAGTGGAAGCAGAATACTTAACTAAAGAAATGCAGCTGAATATCATTCTTCTTTCATCCCCTGAGTTTCCCTTCCTTAAAAGAGATGGTCTTAAGTAATATCATTAAGGCCAGATACATCACCCTCTGGCAGTGTAGACATTCCATTATTTAGTCCCATGTTTGCAAATTGCAGTTGTCTTCAGGATGCCGGGGGATGTACCCAATTCTTAAAAGCATTAAAATATTTAAGATGTTGTTAGAGAAATATAAAGAATGAATAAAAGACAGAACAAATCCTAAAGAAAAAGACAATGACAAACAAGTAATCGTAAGCCTAAAAAAAAAAGAAAATGGCAATTGTGCTATGACAAGCTCACAGTAACTGCAACCAACATGAGTTGGGTAGTTCAGTTGAAGGCTCATTTCTTAATTCACCAATAAACGTTTTTTACTCATCATAATCTACATTTTGTAAATACAGTGTAAATTGGTAATTCACCCATTAATCTATAACAACTTTTTAGTTAAAGGAGAACTATTGGGAGAGTAAAATATCTCACCAATAGTTTAAGCAGGCATGTGACACTGCAGCTGTTACACTCTGTCTCTATAGCTCTACAAGTGAGTGATCACAAACCTCTGTTCAGTCAGCTCACTGCTCACCATAGGGATTACCCCTGCCCTATCTCTGTTCCTCTAGCTCTTACTGGAGGGACAGACCGGGGAGGGGGCAAGCACAGGTGGCTCTGGCTCTAGAGAGGCAGAGCCAGCTATCAATCAGTCATTGGGGGTGGATCTTTCCCGGCTGCAGTGCAGCTCTGTGCTGTCAAGTACTCCTGTGACCCAAAAGAGAACTTCTATAGCCAAAAAAAGTTTGGCTATAGTTCTCTTTTAAGATATAATAATAAATATGCAAGAAAGGTGAGGTACCATCTTCTTAACATTTCTGTATAAATGGCTGATTTACTAAAGCAATTGAGGATGTTTACACAATATATTTTGAGAATATTCACTTCAATTATCCAGTCATGAAATACGGTAAGTAAACACAGATTTGCTTTTCATGTGATTGGATAAGTGAAGTGTATCTTCACACAATGAACTGTGTAAACATTCTCAACTCTTTTGGTACATCTGCCTCTATATGTGCAAGTATATAAGGCAAATGCCAATTAAATCAAGTAAATGCAAATCTTTTGATTAATGATTAAATTTAAAAAAAAGGACTGATAAAAGAATAACCCAAGAGGCTCAGAGCCATGGGGAGCCCAGGTTGGCAATGTGCATTCTCTTTACATAAAGCTTAGTCTTGGTCAGTGTAGTAGAATACTGGTAGGCCACTGGTAGGTTCTCTGAAAATGGCAAAACAAATGCCCATTACAGAGGGTATGGCCTCTACTATTTTGGTAGAACCTACCTACTAGTGCTACGTCAAGGTATGTTAGCCATTGACAGTATGAACTGGGAATGCTTGACTCTACATATTACATTACTGTGTGCTTTCTGACTGTACCTACATGTGTTTGTGTTTGTGTATGTGGGAGCAGGGGACTCACAAGCTCCCTATGTGATAGCACATTAATGGTGACAGGTTCTGTGTAAGGAAACATTAGGGTTCTATTAGACCCCTAATGTCACATTTGCAATTCAATGAAGCTTCATTCACCAGAAGAGAGCTCAGCGAATGGATGTTTGCTGGTCTCGCTCCCTTTTAGCCCGTGTTACCCACCACGCTGGTTTCTGGCTGGTTTGTTTACAAACAGAAGCCAGCCCGGGGTCTGTCATTTAGTGACAATAGTGCTGTGACTGCCAAATGACACATACCTGGCAGCTGTTTGTAAACAAATGCCAATTTCAATACAGTACATTGTACTGTTCTGCAACTTCAAATACAGATTTATGACATCCCCATTATTTTGTATTTGTTATGTTGTCTTGTAAGCCACATTAAATGCCCCTCTGCCTCTTGAATTGTATTTTCAAAAACTAGGGTTTTTGTATTTTTGAATAAGACCAGAAAAAAATAACAAGATTAAGCTCCAATAGATTTAAATAGAGTTCAGTGCTGTGTACTCAAACATCCTGGCAGGTTCAGGTCCAGCAACTCAAACTTTGTCTTGTTCACCCATCATTAGTTTTAATATACTGTAGATGCATAACAAGAGTCTATTTTGTGCCTTGAATGTACCATGTATTATATTATTTCTTATTTTTTAATAATTTATTTGTACAACATAGATTGCAAATATAATAAAAAAGAGTTATAAAATATGTTTAAAAATGTTTAAAACTTAAAATAAAACTAACCCCAAACCATTAACCCTTTCGCTGCCAAGGACGTACGTCGTACGGAGCTACAAAAGTGCTTCCAGCTGGCCAGCTCAGTACATTCCGGAGGGCTTGGCAGCGAAAGGGTTAAAGTTTGTTTTAAAACTGTAGCATTTTTGTATCTGCCTAAAGATCATCTTGTGGGGTCAGGGTATCGTGAGGCATTAGAGGTGACATTTCAGCCCTGCACAGGATGAAATAGCAGGGCTTAGACATAAATGATGTGTACTGAATGTCTATTGTATAAGAACAGATCTCTGTATTATATGAGTGAGTCAGAAGATCCAGCATTTTCACACTTTAGTATTCATATGTCACACAAGGCATATAGAAAAATATCATAGTGCTATTCCTTCTATTGCAAACTCTAGCAGTAATCATGTGATGTCACAGATTTATTGCATTCATTTTGAACAGTAAGGCAGAAACTACAAGTTTATACATTTTCCCATGAAGCATATCAATGATGAAGTTAACGCATATACTTCACATACAGTATCATATGGTAGATCATAACATTTCTATATCAGACAAAGCTCTTATCTTGTGATACAAGGCTTTATAGGCAGCTTCTGAGTTAACATTGCTTCCTTTTTTTGCTCTGATGCTATTGCTTACAATGCATGTTTTGTACTACTGAAAAATGCTGCAGAAGAGATTTTGATTTGAAAATCTTGTCCTTTCTCTAAAAATAGAAACAATTTTGTCATGTCTGTGCTGTTTCATTAATAATAGGCTAAAAAAGACAGGGAAAAATTATATCAAGATGCAGAAATGAATGACCTTTTAATATTTAGATTTAAATCAGTGAAGGTCCCTGAATATCAATGGCACAACATGTTTTCTTTTTTCTGAACAACTTCAATTATATTTTCAAACAAATATTTATCTGATAACAAATATTATATTTTAAAATATTTCTAAAAAAATGTAATTAAATTCCTGGCATGTACTAAAATGTTAACAAATATATATAGCTTTGAGCAAAAAAAATAAGGTTCTGAAACAGATTACAGAAATTGATAATATATAATTCAAAAGTATACCTACCAAATGTTAGAAGCCATAGCAGTAAAAAACTGGATATGTAATAAAAAACAGTTTTTTAGCGTTTTTGTCTTATTAAACATCATAATAATATAGAGTTGTGAATTGTGCTGTACAAAATGTATTGACACAATCACATCAATATGTATAAGTTAGTATACCAGTTTAATCAAAGTTCCAAGCATCACTAACAGTTTTTGGGGCATATTTATGAAAGATTTGCAAATGCTTTCACCATACATTTTCCGATACATTGCTCAGGTCATTCAGTTTACTTGTAAAGCACATGTGCTGGCACATTGGGGTTAAATTACTAAAGATAAATAGGCTGTTCACTTTGCAAGGATATGTGCACTTTTCAGGGTACGTTTCCCTTAGCTTGGCGAATGCCAAAGAATACCCAATCAGGTGCAAGGAAAATAAAAAAAAACATGCTTGGATGATGGAAGTCATCAGAGCTTCACCTTGTTCACTAAAGTAAAAGGGGACTTCCCCTGCAAAGTGCAAATTTCCTTGCAAAGTAAACAGCCTAATTGCCTTTAGTAAATCAACCCCATTCTGTCTGAAAAATATATTCCTGAACAATCAAGGGTGCAAGTAGGTGGCACAGGTAGGGGCACATAAATCCCCCTCGTTTGCACATCAACACTTGCCTTCATTTGGCACATCAACATAAGGGATTAGGTGCAGGTTCCCTGCTACCATGGGTTCCCGCTGAATCCAGTGGGTTTGAATTCACAATTATCATATACTAATGAGGAAATTTGGCAGGCCAAATTCTCTGTAATTGTAATGCACCACCTTGCCTTTGAATTTAGGTCAGCTGGCTTAGAAGGACCACCTAGGGGACTTTTGGATAATCCAGAACCTCAATATGAAAGGATGAATTCACAGAAGCCATATAGACAATGTGCTTTATCTGTGATAGGGAAAGTACAGTAAAGGGAGTGCTGCTGACAAATTGCATAGTTGGAGAATAGTGTAGAACTTTAAGGTGCTGGTAGGTCTGCTAAGTAGATGTAAACCCTTACTAAATGCCATGTGTATCTCAGAGAATTTTCTTTTCTTCATCCTTTGTTACATCTCAATGCTGTAAATGTTCTGCAGCCTATTTACAGCCTGTTCCTGTCCACATATGCTACAGTGAGAGCAGGTTGTATGTGCTTTTTCAAGGGGCATATTTCCTAATTGCTGTTAGCTGCAATTGTTATTTTTATGGGTCTTTTCTTGAGACAATAGTGAAATATGCCTTGTTAATGTGCACCAGCTTATGGTATTTTTTGCTAGAGCCTCTGACAGTTTGATTAAAGGTATACACCAGTAGAATTCTGTTAAATAAAAATACACTATTGGGACATTCATTTCACTTTCCAAAAGTTAATGGGTTGAAATCAACAATCAATTTCAACCACGGTGATGAAAAAAATTAAAGGACCACAAGGGAAGAATTTTCATGAATTAACTCAATTCAAACAGTGAATGTGGTTTTCACACTCATTCCAATTGTAAAATCAAATGAAATTTCAAACAATAGCCGTCAAGTCTCTGATAGTATTATCAAATGTTCTGACAAGATTTTTCAAATGGAAGTTTGTTCGAAAATCCTCAAGTGTCTACCCAGCTTTACAGGCAGGAGATTGTGGGAGACAAAGAGAGAGAATTGTCACCACATAACACAAAATGCTCAAATAAGGACCTTTATATCATCAGCTGTTATTTTCATGAATGCCGTTCATGAAATATATCAAAGACTCACAAAGTGATGTTATCTTGTTAAAGTTTATATCAGATTGTATTATTTTGGTTTATATTTATTTAACAAACTATGTTTGGGTTTTTTGAATTGTAGTGCTGGGGTACATTCTCTTATGTGTTTAGCAACAGGACAGTATGTCATCATGAAAAGGTAGAATAGGCTAAAATGTGGAAACACAATCAAGGCAGGTGTTTTGCTACATTGAAAAAAAACTTCCAAAAAAAATGACCAGCAGCAGGTCAGTTTTGTATGTGCATTGAAGAGGGCTTAGGCACTAGGCAGCTGTTTTCTTACACTTAAAATAAAGGCAAACTGTCCCAGAAACACTTCAGAGAAAATTGACTGGCAACAAAGTGGTAGTTTAAGGCATACTAGTAGAAAAGTGGAAACTGTGTATGCACAACTAAAGCAGGTCTATTTTCTACTACAAAAAAATGAGATATGGCACTTTTGAAAAAGATTAAAAGTAGTAATAAATTCACAAACTTTTTCTCAATAATGGATCCAGATCTAAGACATGTACATTGCCCGGCAAAGTATTTATTTAGCTTTTTGACCAGTCATCATATTTCTGAACAGCTGGTTCCAACTCTCTCAGCTCAGCTTCCCCGAACTTCTTGTCCAGTACAAGATCACAAGGGAGAGCAACTGTTCATCTACTAGCTTGGAGAAGAGTGGAGAGAGGAGAGGGGAGTAGGGGGAGGGGAGTTGCTTGCTTTGCTGTCTCTGTGTGTTTTCACACACATAGCTTACTAGCATACACAAGGGTGGCTTCATAGAACTCTTCTTGAGAAAGGAGCCACTCTAAAATAGAATATCACAGCCAGTGCTTAGTGGACCAGATAATTATGCAGGAAATTAAACGTTTAAACATCAAGGAGCAGCATCCATTGTAAGTGAAGTAATCAGCATGGAATTAAAACCATGTTAACTTTAATATCACTTTAAGCAGAGGCAGGACAGTACATGTGCAGTTCAAATAGGCCATAATGTTTTAACACAAGTTAGTGTTTTTTTGCTCTGCAGTCACTGCTAGTTTTATGCGCATATTTATAAAGCCTGTAAAGTCTTATTGGTGTATGTGTTTTAACTACAGTGATGATTCACTACTCAATAAATATGCGTAGTGTACCTGAAGTCCATAAAGTGGAAGCTGTTCTGCACAGAAGACCATCACTCCCTGTGGGATGCACTTGTGATCACCAGCTCTTTAGACTGTGCCCATCATGGGCAAATTGGCAACTCTCATGCCACATTTTCAAAACAAGCACAAGCCTAAGTGTGCAGATACAAGTCAGTCAGAACAAGGCTAAATGTTGAGATAGACAGCACAGAGAGTTCCAAAAAGTGGATTTAAAGAGGTCATATTTTTGGCAACTGAAAGGTGGGTCAATGAGAAGAAGGAAGAGAAGTGCAAGGAGGCTGAAATTATATTATCAGCAGCTTCAATAGCCAGAATAAGTGGGTAAGTTTTTTTGTCTTTTCTTAGTTAAATGTTCATAAAATAAATGTATTGATTTTATTAATAACATCTGCAGTGGGGTTTTGGTAGTTGTCTGTGATTTTTCCTGCTGCTTACTCCTCTCTCTTGTCCCTGGAGAATGACTCTGTAATATACTCACTTAGTCTCCTCTGACATCAGTGTGGAGCCCCGCTCTAAACAATCATGGTCCACCATGTACCCTGCTCTCTTCCCTCCTTAAGTTGGGAGATTCAAACAACTGGTGTCTGTGCAATGTGGAGACACCGGCTCCCTAACACTGCAGCAGCTCTTCTTCTCTCCCAGCAGACTGAATCTTCTTGGACTAATCGTGCCTCTCCTCTCAGCATATTTCTACTGTGGCAAATCAACTTGCATTTATTTCCCCTGCTACACAAACTTAACCCTTTTTCATCTGCTGTTGCTGTCTGCTGTGTGCACTCAGTATCATTCATTAGTGCTGCTAACACCTGTGTGCACTCTGCAACATCGCTGCTGCCTCTGCATATCCAAGACTGCTGCAGTTTCCTGTGTGCATTTCCCTCAGTCACAGCTTGATCCCCAACTCCTGTGGATGCTAACGTACCCTCATCAAACCTCCATTGAAGATTCTCCTAGCCGAAAGTACCTCCATACCTATTAAATAACTGTATGAAGTAATACAGGTCATAGACTTTCTGAGTTCCTTTATCTACCCCCCCTAAACTAAGAGACTAATATACTATCTGTAAGAAGTAATACAGGTCATAGATCTTTTATCTGCTCCATGAATGACCTTGTGTGATTATCTTACCTGTATGGCGTAATACAGGACTGCTTGATTACCCCAAAGGAATTATTTCCCTATAGACTGTTGTGATATGTAAGAAGCATAACAAATTATATTTGTGACTGGACATTGAGCAGGGACTAAGCCATCCCATCTGAATCTCTGACTGAACGCATGACCGAAGCACATGCCAATGCATTCGACGTTTGAGATCCATCACATAAAGGTACAGTTATTACAGACTCATAAGAAAAAGGCTAAAGGGGGCCATACACTTTACAACCATCGCAAGACCTTAGTCTTGCGATGGTTGTAAAGTACTTAAAAAAACTTACAATCTGCCCATCTTGGACAGGCAGATCGTACTTGCGATCATATGCGACCGTACAGTAGAAACGGTTGCACGCCTTCCATACACTGTACGATTCTCGTACGATCGCGGTTCTCGTATGAGAATCGTACAGTGTATGGGCACCTTAACAAGGACTGAAGGGGGAATTGAATAAATCTCCCAACAAATGTGGCAGCTTCACTAGAAACAGTTAAGTCACCTGTGCCACAT
>NW_017307002.1:294587-298824 GCF_000935625.1 Nanorana parkeri
GTTAAGCAAAATCAGGCAGGGAGTTACAAAAAAAATGTAAAAGTATTTAAAAATAGTAAATAATTAAATGAATGTTAAAAAGCCATGGCATCTGGGAATAGGTTACTGTGATCAGGAACCTTCCACTAAATATGGGAAGATTTGCAATGACTATTTTCTTTAGTTTGTAAAATCTTCCTGGCAAAGTTATTCACCAAGTATGAATTTAACAATGCTATGTTTTTCATTTACCCCAGCAATTTTTCTGCAACCTCCCACAAATAGAAGAGAAACTTCAGTTGTGATTTTCTAACATATTTAAAATGCTGACCCTGCCCAAGTTTGCTTCCTCTGGGCAGGGACAAACTTACAAGGGTAAATAAAAAAATGAAAACACACATTGTAAATAATGAAAATTGCAGAAGGGATAACAGTCTATGGCAGTAGGATTCTACACCTAATTCTTGCTGCTGCCTGCCCTTCCCACTGGCCCTAGGATTTCCATCTCCATTTGATGCTGTCATCCCTTCCATCTGCATTGTGGAAGCATGGGAAGTCTCTATGGCCATATAGTTTTCATCAGCAGCTACAGTATGCCTCCAGTACCCTGATTATAGTAAAATTCATTAAAATAAAAAGACTACAATTGATTGCTGAGTGCCTGAAGGAGAAAGATTTGGTGGCAAAGCAGAGGCATTTCAGATGTGCCTACCCCCTCCGCTTAACCATCACTATGAAAACAGTAAAAATAAAAAGTATAAATATATATTAGAATAAAAGATTAAAAATAATACATACATACATAAAACAGAAATTGTGGTTGGGAATCTGCTACTCTCCTACTCTGGGGCAACCCAGGCCAATATATTTCCACTAGATTATATAGGAGTTTTTGCAGCGCAAACAGCTTGAACAAAGTGGGGCCCAGACTGCTTAACATGGGTGGTTATTTTGGGTGTGATATCCCCTCTCTACTGCTCACTGGAGCCCAGCTTGCAGAAAGCATTAGCTTCTGGCTCTTTAAACAATGGTTTTGCTGTGCGCCTGATGTTCTCTGTCTGGAGTGTGGTCTTGACAAGAGCAATTCCAGGCTATAACCCCACCCCTCCTGCTCCACTGTTTTAATAATTTTGTCACTGTCAGTCCTTCTCCTGAGAACAAAAGGAGAGATTTAATTCAGTCCACATGTAACAAGGAAGGAACTGAGATCTCAAACAATTCTGCCTTCTCCAAGCATAGACAGTTTGGGGGGAAGGGGCAGGGAAGGTCCAAGTGGTTTGATCATTAAGTTCAATAGATAGATAAGATACATTACTTAAACATAGATAGGTAGATAGATAGATAGATAGATAGATAGATAGATAGATAGATAGATAGATAGATTAAGGATAGATAGAGAACCAAAGGACAGTTGCACATAGCTATAATCTTCCTTGCAACCTCTGCTTAAGACTCCTGCTGCAACCTATAAATGGAGTGCTCAAACAAGGGTTCTGGCAGGATTAGAGTAGGAGGAATAGGGTGCATCAGTGATACCAGCTTATTTCTGACATAAATATGGTATTTTGGGGCTACTCTTTCTGCCAATCAAACCACCTGAAAAAGTATTTTAAATTTAAAAAAAAATAATGATCAAAATTAGATTGAGGTACCTGCTGCCTGATATTCCTTAGCCAAAAATACTCTGTCAAAGTATACTTGGACTGAGACTGTCCCTTAAAACTATGCTGGTTCCTAAATAAAATGTACATCTTTAACTAAAGATTAGTTTATTTTTGGGGTCCCCCTCACCTACGAATAAAACTCAGGCAGATTCACGCCTTCTAATCACCTTTGGTCATCAATGCTTTGTGAGTGGTACTTCTTTTTTGGGAACCCCTCTCAAAGCTCCCCCCCCCTCGTGCTGATCTGGCAGGGTGTGAGGGGGCCACATTTGTTTTTTGATGAAGACAATAGTAGGCAGTGCTACATCACTAAATAGCAGATCCCCAGCCACTGATTGTAATCAAACATTGTGACCTTTAAATGAGTACATTGTACTGCAACCAAAACTTCACATGCAGATTTAAGGCATCCCGAAAGCATGAATGAATCTGTCTGGTGATGTGAAAAGCATAAGGAGAGAGAGAGGAAGTTGCAAAGTAAAGACTTCAAGAACTGTATTCCAATGGACCATCTCAAGTGCTCTCTGGATTCATAATTCAGTGTATTACAAAAAACTCAAGTTAATGTAAAGGTGTGTAGACATTTAACTTCAGTAGTGTTTTTTTCATATCACTGATTTGTTTTTTGTTGATTTAATATGCTCTTTAATTTGGTTACATTTTAATTTAGGATATCTTAGCACAATATCTAAATCAGTCTAAAATACATACACAAATATCTCTTCAAGAAGTGCAGAAGGTGAAAGATCTACAAATGCTTGCCTGTATAACTAAGCCACTTGAATTCCTTGGAACCTTTTCTTCAACTTGCCGGAAATTGGTATCTAGTGTATAAGTGATTATGGAATCTGTGCCTATTTTGTGGAGGTGTAACTTCAGTAACTACAGATTCTTTACTACAACTTTGCTGTCACCTGAAGTATAACTTAACGGAATTATAGTCAGTATGATAGCCATATTTATTAATTTCCTGAAGACCACTTGCAGACTATAGGGAGGGAGAGTGCTTCAATATCATGGCAATACAATGTATTTATGGATTTTTTAAATTCTGGTTTTACAGGTTTTGGCAATCATAGTTTCATTAAATGTTAATGAGAAGTTCCTGAATTTCAAGATAAGAACAATATCTCTGTACTAAAGAAATCCCACTTCTGATACCTGTACAATTCTTAGAAATAACTAAACCTGCAGAATACTAATTGTTTTCATAGCAATCTAGCAATAAAAGCTGTCTGAACTATATGTGCACTCATTTTTATCATAAATTATTTCCCAAATGCTGTTGCTGTCTGGGTAAGTCATTACATATCTTGATAGATGTTATTGGCCCTATGTGCTGCTGAGCCTTACAGCAGTCTTACTGTCTGCAATGGTTATAGTTATTTCTTTGGCAAAGGGGCATTTTATTTATAACAGCATATTTTATTTGATGTGCCTTCAATCGGGCTTTGCTGTAGGAATATTTGCTGTATATAATATTGAAGACACTGTGTTATTTCATATAATTATGATGCATAAGAAAAAAAAATTGCCAACGCTCTTTAGTTAGCAGTCATGTAAAACCCACCATGCTTTTTTTATCACACCGAATGTTGACATTTTGATGACTAAATAAATACATTTTGTACTGACTTAAATACAGCTTGCAGTGGGGTTTCCTATGTAGGATGCTGGAACAAGTAGGAATTTTGCCTACTACTTGCTGAGTTCCTGGCTTGTATCTTTATTGTGAGTGCAGGTGTTGTATTTGACATTTGTGTATGCAGTGAGGCCAATGACATAGCAAGTGACATTATTACCACACTGGGAGACAAGGCATTGTAATATAGCATGCCTGGTTTAAAAAAGGAACAAAATGAAAAACACAAAGTTGAAACTCAGTTTCACTGAACTTAGAAGCCAGGAAGGAAATCAAGAACATACAAGGATCCTAACATTGCTATTGTTGCGATATATACATAGGGGTCTATTCACAAAGCTGCCAAAGGATCTGGCCGTAGCTTCGGCCGATCCTTCGGCTGGCTTCGGCCCCAGGACCCCTTCGGTTCAGGAGAACCGAGGGGGTGCTGTACGGGCTATTCACAATAGCCCGTACAGCTCCCGATCACGGCCGAGCAGCTCAGTCGAGCGCTGAGCCGTGCTGAAAGCCATGTTATCTGGGCCCTTCTGCATCAAGATCATTCTTTGACAACACCCATGTAACCGACAGGCACAGATAAGCCTCAGTTGTGTCATCTGATTGGGGTCAAACCCGCTGATAGGGGGTATTTGACACATTTTATGATATATAAGATTAGAGAATAGTGGGGAAAGGGTTTTGAGGAACATAGGGTAGACCTGGTGCACTACAAAGCTGGAATGTGCATGTGTGGGGGTTAATCTTGCTCAAAGGCCCCACCAATGGGCCCTTTTGTTTAAAAAAATTGAAGGGTTAATGTTTGGGCAAACACAGTAGTTGTAAGGACATGGATATTGGGAAATCCCCAAGGCCCAGATCCTGTGCTTCTTGATCATTTATTCAACGTGAACTATTATAGTATCAATTTAAGTTTGCTGTAAATGGGGACATTTAACAGTGTGTGTGGGTGTGG
>NW_017307002.1:298997-307366 GCF_000935625.1 Nanorana parkeri
GCCCATTTCTGAAGAACATTAGGGCTAGTATTGGCATTGCAGTATGCTTGTTAGCCAACCAGGCTAGTGTCTCTTAGTGAAGGGTGGTTACGTTTTGGTAAAAGAAAACTTTAGTGCCCTTGATTCCATAACTATAAAGGTAAAATGCTATTTTTTTAGAGCTTGGTATTATCCCTAGCATGGATACCTTGCAGACTCATTATACCATTGTCCCTGACTGCAAAAAATGTATTACAGTATACTTCAGTACTCATTGAGACCCAATAGTAATCTTTACTAACAACTAGCCCTTATATTTGCAGCTCATTTAGCAAATCATAGCATTATTGAGTGTGACAAAATTACAGAAATGTCCAGAATATCAAATTCTGTACAGGTCTGTGTACTTTTTACTTAAACAATTATGAATGTTAATCAAAGCTATTTCATATGAACATAATAATAATAATATCATATCCATGTTTAATTCACGAAAGAATAAACAAATGTTGTTAGCACTCAGTTGCTGTTATTTTGAAATTATTTATATATTTATATTTATTTGCCCACAATATTTAATTTACACAGATTAATTAAATAATGTGACACCTACACTTATCAGGAACATGCAAAATGTGTCATTACAATAATTAACAATAGCAAACTGATTATGCTGCATGCAAGTGAGTGCAGTATTGCTTACATCACGCGTGCATTAGCTTTGCAAGGATTATAGAGGTTAGCTGCAAGACTTGCAAAATTAATGCTTGTCTACATTTACAGAGCACTTATGGGTTTAGAATAAGAATCATTTTATATGATCCATCAGTTCTATTTCAGAATGCCAGTTAAACCAGACAATAGGATTTTAGCATGACTTTCAAAGTACTCATCATAACTGGACTGAGATCTGAGAGAGGAGACAAGTGGCGCCAGGAAGGATTTACCTGTCATAGGAAAACTTGTTTCTCTAACAAGATATGAAATAAAGAGACACTAGAGAAAAGCTTACTTAATTGTGTTACAGAGTCACCAAATTTCCTTTTAGACATACTTTCTAAATTTTGCCTGTAAAAAGGTATGCTTCAACAAAGTCAGCTAGCCCTGCTAGGGTTTTGTCAAAGATGTATATAGGTAACATACATTAAAAGCATATGCAAACCTAAAGAGAAAAATTACATATTTGAGCTTAGCTGTACTTAGATGGCGTGGTTTGCTTTTTCATGCTTTCATTCCTTTATTTCAATTTGGTGCTCCTGCCAGTAACGCGCTTTCTGTCCTAAGGTGACAATACTGATTCACTGCACTTTATGTATGGAGTAGCAGCATTGCCACCATATTACAGGAAGTGTCTAGGACTACAGAACACTTCCTACACTCATCACTAAAACATGGGGTGTTTTAGTACACAGACAACAAAAGTGAGAGTTGATAACATTGTGTGAGATTTCAGTTGAGTGCAGCACATTAAGTTCCAAGAATACTAGATTTGTTTCAGGACCAGCAGTTATTTTTCTCTACTTGCAGAAAATGTAGTTAAACAGTAAACTAGTGCAGTCTCCACATCTAAAGCTAGATAAGCATAATCTCAAAGTCTCACAAGTCTATGATCCTTACAAAATTGTTAACATTAAAAAATATATATTTTTCTTGCTTATATTAAGACGTCCACAATACCCATAATTGCAGAAACGTCACCAGCACACCAAATCCTTATAGGATCAAAATTCGTAGATTTATTGCACATTCATGTCAGTTACACAAGCGCTTTCAAGGCCACACAGGGTCCCTTCATCAGGTATAGCAATGACCGCAATACCCAGACTCAAGACATGCAGTTACATAGTTAGTCAAAAAGACACATGTCCATCAAGTTAAATCTATAGAGATATGGAAAAAAAGGAGAAAAGCCTAAACAGAACGCTATGCCCACAGTTACCCACTGTTGATCCAGAGGAAGGCAAACAAAACCCTATAAAGCATGGTTCAATCTGCTCCAACAAGGGAAAACATTCCTTCATAACCCCATAAGGCAATTGGATATTTACTGGATCAACAATCTCTGATGCTTAATATACCTATAAGAATTCAATATCCAGTAATATTATGTGAATTTAGAAATACACACGGATTTTTTTTAAACAGTTAAATGAGCTAGCTAGAACTAGCTCCTGGGGGAGTATTCTACATTTTCACAGCTGTAACTGTGAGGAATCATTTCCGTATGCAAAGGTTAAGCCTCTTTTCCTCCAGATGCAAAGAGTGCCTCTTTGTCCTTGGCAGTGACCTTAAAGTGAATATTTGACACCAAGCTCACTATATGGATCATTTATGTATTTATACATGGTGATCATGTCCCCCCTTAATCGCCTATTCTCCAGAGAGAACAAATTTCTCATAGCTGAGCTTCTCCATGCCTTGAGTTAGTCGCCCTTCGCTTCACTTTCTCCAGTTCCACAAAATCCTTTTTGTTAACTGGTGCCCAAAACTGAACTGCATATTCCAGATGAGGTCTTACTAATGCTTTGTACAGGGGCAGGATTATGTCTCTGTCTCTGGAGTCTGGACCCCGTATAATACAAGAAATTATTTTGCTTGCTTTAGGAACTGCAGCTTAACATTGCATGCTATTATTGAGTCTATGATCTACCAGAACACCCAGATCTTTCTTCATCATTGACTCCCCCAAACATACTCCCCCTAAAGTGTATGACGCATGCATGTTTTTAGTCCCCATTTTTCAGTATTCAACGCTGCAGTACTTTGGCTGGCACTTATTCCGTCATGCAACGCTGTACTGAAATGCATTTTATACCATTTTTGGGGACACATAGAGCTTTCTTTTGGTGGTATTTAATCACCACTTTTATTTTTTACTATATAACAAAAAATGTACTGAATATTTTTTTTTAAAAATGGTTTTCCCTTTATTATTTTAGGAAACATTTATTTTTACCTAATGTTTTGCTAAAATATAAAAGTCGGGGTCATGTCGGGTAAATAGACTAAACATGTCAAGCCTTAAAATTGCGCACGGCCGCAAAATCACCAAAAAACACCACAGCCAAAACAGAGGCGACACTTTAAAAGATTTTATCAGTTTAGTGTTATCAGTGATTGATGGCCCTAAAATTATCGCTTTCATTGCGACGTTCGCGGGGATGTGTAACACGTGCGGCATAATTGGAGCAATCGTCGTTTTTGCGTGTAGGCGCATCTAACGCATTTTTGCGCGTCTATGTGGGGTGGGGGACTTTAAAACATTTTTATTTATTTTGTGAGCTATTTTTTTTTTAAACTTTTTTTACACTTAACTTTATTGTTATCACATAGGGTGCAAAGAAGTACCCTATGTGATAACAAATGACAGTGACAGGTCCCCTTTATGGAGACATCCGGGGTCTCTAAGACCCTGATATCACCTAGGGACCCCCAGAGAAGCTGATGAAGCACAGATCTGCTTCATCAGCTTATCTCCGGTTTCTGTACCGAGAGTGACAGAGGAATGCAGAAGTGATGTAATATACATCACTTCCTGCATTCAGAGACCGGGAGAAGAGCGGAGGGAGATCGGGTCCTGATCTCCCTCCATTCTCAGTGCACAGAGAGACATCGCGCAGACCGGATGGACGCCCAGGATCGCGGGGGCGGTGGCGGCGGCGGGGACAGCGATGGTGACCAGAGGTAAGGAGGGGGGCGCACCCTCACATCGCTGGCCATTTAGAATCTAGGCGGATTCCCGCTAGTGCGCGCCAGGGGGTGCACGCACGAAGGACGTCTAAAGATGCCCACTCGCATCCAGTAGACTCCCGTCCGCCTGTCTTTCAACTATCGGCGGACGGGAGGTGGTTAAACCTCATTTGCCAAATAGATGCCTAATCACGCAGTGCATTCAGGTCTGCTTGTAAGTTGTAGACATCCTGTAAGGACTGTATTCCACTACATAACTTGATGTCATCTGCAAACATAGTACTTTTAATCCCCAATTCTATGTAATTTATAAATAGGTTAAACAGTAAGGGGCCCAACACTGAACCTTGGGGGACCCCACTAACAACCTCAGCCCATTCAGAGTATGAATTCTTGATCACCACTCTCTGAATACGGTCTTTAAGCCAGTTTTCTATCCAGATTGAATACTCTATACCTACTGACCTTAACTTATACATTAGCTGCAAGTATACTATATTCACAGCCATTCCTCTGTCCAATTCATAACTCACAAGACTTGCATTCCCTTCCAGAAAGGATAACCACATACCTCACCATAAGACACAGGCACACCATAGAAGCCATCCCACTGCACTGCATGGCTGCAGAGGAATGCATTAGCATCCTGGTGGATACTGTAACACCTTGTACTTAAAAACGGTCACGTTGTAATAATTAGGGGGTTATTCACAAAGAAGCCGAAGGATCCAGCCGTAGCTTCGGCTCGTCCTTCGGCTCTCTTTGGCCGGGATATTCACTAAAGCCCGTACAGCAGCCAAAGGCAGCCGAGCGGCTCAACCGAGCTGAAACCATATGCTTCGGCTCGACTGTGCCTAAGTGACAACCAAAGCAGAAGGCCGGCTGTAAGCCCTGCAAATGACAGCTGGGCGGAGCCAGCCATGATCTCACAGCTAGCCCCGCCCAGTTGCAATGACAGATCAGTGTCCCCAAATGACCTGGGGGCGCTGATCTGTCATTAAACAATAACAACTGGGCGGCCACGGCCGGCACCACCCAGTTGTTATGAATTGGCCAGCACCTGCTAGAAGACTCTAGCAGGTGCTGGCCAATAGGAAACAGTTGGGTGGAGCTAGCTGTCACTGCTAGCTCTGCCCAATTGTGTTTTTTTAAAATCTTTATTTATTTTTGAATTGTACTATTTATTAACATTTTAAAAATATTTTTTCAACCTTTTTTTAACTCTTTTCATTGATTATCTATTCTGCTCAGTACCATGGAGGTAACAAGCAGAATAGCCAAGCAGAATGGCGCTCGGCGGCATTCGGCTATTCACTCACTGCCCTTCAGCTCCTATGAAAATAGGGGCAAATAGCAGCGAGTGAGCTGCCGGAGCTTCTGCTCAGCCAATCCAGATGTTGGATTGACTGATTCGAAATCCTTCTGCACTTCGACTCATCCGAAGTGCAGCCGATGTACGGCTGATTTCACTTATTTGTACCAAAGTTATATTGCTGTTACTATTATTATTTTCTGAACTTCAGGAAAAATGCTCCATTGTTGCAAAAGCATTTTTTTCTACCTACGATTATATTACTACACCCACTCTCATCAATTCTTGACATTTTGACACTTATCCACTTTAAATCTATTTGTAAAGATGGTCCATTCAGAACATTTTTGGTTTAAAAAAATATAAAACATTAGTCAATTTACCAAATTATCCATTTCCAAAACATCACTACATCATCAAATGTGAAAAAGACCCGGGCCAGGTACTCCCCATTTAAACCTGGCATTCCATGTGAAGTCAGGCTAATAGGAGCTACATCTGCACCCTATAGATATGTAAACACTTGCTTTACATCTCCTCCTGATCCCTACAACCCCCACACCACCTTAGCTTTACTCTTTATTCCCCCCAGTCCTAATCTCATCTCCTCTAACTAAACCTTACCTAAACTTTTAAATGTCTAACTCGGTACTACCTTTCACCCCCATTTTCTAACCAACTTCCCCCCATTTTCTAACCAACTAAAGGGAATAGGGATGATTGTTTGATTCTCCTAAATGATTGCACATCTGCAGAAAATCACACAATTTAGAAATCTAGGCCATCCTCTTTCATTTTAAATTTGCATGCACATATTCAGTAGAATAAGAAAATGTGCAAATCAGTGATCTGCTTGGATTCACTCATTACTAAAGCGATATATAAACATTGTCTTGTTTAGGATTTATCTTAGCATCTCTAAATCTGTTTGCGAATTTGGCTGCACAGCTCACGATCCTGTGAAATTCCATTGTTTCTTCAATTAGATAGTCTACCATAGCCCTGCTATCTGTTTTCTTTGAAAATATTCATTGAGATTCAGAATAATTTGCTTTAGGCTACAATCTTTAAAATAAAGCAGGTCCATATGGTGGTTAACACTAGTTTGGTACTATTGGGGTGTTGTCTAGTGGGCTCCCTATATTGCCTTGCACCCATTTTAGCTTCCCCTGTGCCATTCTACCCTGTTCACAAACCAGTTAAAGTAGGGTTGTTTTGTTAGACATGAACATAAAAGCAGCAGTTGATATGGCACAGAGCAATGCGTTTCCAATGTCACCCCACTCCTCAACATAAATATTAGGGCAGTAACGATATTGGCAGCTTTTGTGATAAAACTTGGGCTGGGTAAGGGGAGGATGCAGCAAGCTTTATATTTTCATCTAAATCAAACATTCATGGTTATGCAATGGTCAGAGAGAGTGTCAGATCATGTCTGTACAACTCACCACAGTTTTAAATCCATGGGTCCCCTAAAAAGGTCAAAGTGGAAGTATCAGATGGTGAGGCAGCCCTCATTCTGCCTGAGATCATTGCTGATATGACACTCAAAAAATGAATATGGAAAGTGTATGCCAGGGTAAGATACAAACAAATGCAGTGCATATCTTCAATATATGCACATTTCCCCATGTTTTATCCCTTTGAAGATCCTGCAAATACAAAACAATACCCGTTGCTCTGCCAGAAATGCACTCAGCTTTTAAGCCCTGTTGTGTGCTGAGTGTTGTCAGCTGTGACTAGATGTTCTTTGTTAAACTACCTAGTCTTCTTATCTCTACAATATATACAATAATTATTCTGTAGTCCATATGTATGAACTCTAAGAAGCTAATTAGACTCTTTAAAGAAGAACTATGGGCACACATTTTATTAACCCCTGCAGCGGGGCTACCCCCGCACTGCAAGGGTTAACTGCTTGTTTTTGCCTACAGTAAAAAAAAAAAAGGTTATACTGACTTGATCCTTGGAGCGGGTTGGGTCCTAGACCAGTTCCTGGAGCATCTCTCCCCCTCCACTGCAACGGTCTAAGGATCCTCAAGTCATCCCATGCATTACAGCGTATAGGATGTGTATAGTCCATTGCTGCATTAGAAGAGAAGACAGGTTAGAGGTTCAGGTGAAGTATAACTGTTTTTTTACCTTAGGCAAAAATAAGCAGTTAACCCTTGCAGTGCATGGGTATACCATAAGACTTGAAAAATACTACTCCTATACCTGACTGGTTAAAGTACAACTAAACGCTTCTGTATGACAGTCTGAACAAATATAATATCCTTTTTCTATAAGAGGCACATGCCTTATAAAGTAAACACTAACAGGGCTAATCACAAAAGGTTGAAGAGTTTGGAGAAGGCAGGAGAAGTGAACAATCTAGGTCAGCGGTGGCAAACCTTTTTGAGCCCGAGTGTTCAAACTGGATCACTAAACCAACTTATGTGTCTCAAAGTGCCAACCCCGCACTTAGACCCGAATACTGATGAATAATTTTAGAAAAACACTTCATACGACCGTCTGAACTAATTATGTGCTTAAATCTTAGACGAAAAATACAATACAAGAGGTTTTAACTACACTACAGAGTGACATGTACCTTTGTACTGTGCTAATGAGGGAAATGTCCCATTGCAGTGTGCTACTAAGGTACATGTCATGCAGCACACTGCAAGGGAACAGTCTCTCTACAGCTTGGAGTCAGTGGTGGAGCACCGGCACCCAGTACAACTGTGACCGTTGTGACCCTGTTAGTTCTTCTACTGACTTCAACCTGTAAAGGAACTAATCTTAGCAATACATTATATAACAATGCAGAATACTGCCAGCTATAGAGGACTACATATCACAGCAATACATTATACAGCAATGCAGAATACCGCCAACTATAGAGGACTACATATCCCAGCAATACAATATACAGCAATACAGAATGGCACCGACTACAGTGGACAACAAATCCCAGCAATACATTATACAGCAATGCAGAATAATACCGTCAGCTAGAGAGGACTGAAAATCCCAGCAATACATTATTCAGAAATGCAGAATAATATAAGCTACATACTGTGTTGCTCTGGGGTGGCAGCCTGATGTCTCCTAGGTCTCTGGAGGGTTGCGTGGGCTCTCATGTGAGCTGTGTGGGCTCTCAGGGGCACTGTGTAGGCTTTTAGGTGCGCTGTGCAGTTCTCAGATGAGCTGTGCCTCTCTCAGGGGGTCTCTGCGGCTCTCGGGGGCTGTATGGCTGTTAGAGAGGCTCACGTGGCACTCAGGGGGGCTGTGCGGCTCTCGGGAGGGGGCTGTGTGGATCTCGGGGGGCTGTGCAACTCTTGGGTTGGCTGTGTGGGTCTTGGGGGGCTGTGCGGCTCTCAGGGGGTGTGCGGCTCTCAGTGGG
>NW_017307002.1:307426-334717 GCF_000935625.1 Nanorana parkeri
GCTTTTTGGAGGTGTTGTACCTCTTTTGGGAGGGAGGGGCTGTGCGGCTCTTAGGAGAGGGGGGGTTGTGCGGCTCTTAGGGGGGCTGTGCAGCTCTTAGGAGGTGTTGTGCCTCTTTGGAGGGGGGGCTGTGTGGCTCTTAGGAGAATGGGAGTTGTGCGGCTCTTAGGGGGCTGCCTGATCGTTACCTCCCCGGATCGCATACCGAGGCGGCGATCCGGGACGGTCTGACTTTTTCTTAGAGGTGGCCCGAACCTGGGCTCGCGTGCCAGCCGAGAGGGCCCCGTGTGCCATAGGTTCGCCACCACTGTCCTAGATTGTTCACTTCTCCTGCCTTCTCCAAACCCTTCACCCTTTTGTGAATAACCCCTAAAATGTCCTTTACCTTCCCTGACTGAGCCAATTCCTGCTTCATTTTCTTACCCTCCCAGACACTGCAGCTCAGCTCACAGTGGAAGGGCGTTAGCAACCCAGAAAGCAGAGGGCAGGACTAGGTATGGCCAGGTGTAGATTGACAAGCTACAGGCTTGTGAATTGGCAATGACATTGCTGATGCCATATTCTCATCCCACTGTAGTGCAAGCAGGCACAGTTGATCTGAGAGTGGCAACTCTGCTCTGAATTCATGAGCAGTGCAACTTTATTGCCACAACATCACAGGAAGCTGCATTAGGTGGACTTCACTGTTACAAAAAGGTATTTGTGGAACTTGTTGAGGGAATAAGAGAAAACTGTAGGTGCAAATGCACTGATTATTACATACTGCAGCACATTCTTTTTTAAATAGGAGACCATGGTTGTACTTTAAGAAAAGACATTCATATTACTGAATGTGTAAGAAAAAAAGCAAAGAATAATGTAAAAGACTAGTCAGTGTCAATGTATTCCCCAGCTCAAGAAGCAAAGAAGATGAGACACTTTCCAAGTATATCTCGCTTTTTTTTATCAGTTCTGCTTAGCATCTTTCATCAAAATGCAAGAAAGAAAAGCACACTTTATTGCCTTTATGACACAAATATAACTCTGCATTATTATAAAAAGGTAACTTTTAGTTGTGTTGCTGAGTAGAAGAAATAACATTTTAGGATCCATTAAACAATTGCAAGTATATTTATTTATTTCCTCTTGAAAACATAAAGTAAAACTCCAAGCAATCAGCTAAATATACAGTTAAAACATGTATACATTTTCCATCTGACCTCCAAAGCATTTGTAATTCTGTAATCCGCCAATCTTGTAATTTAAACACATTTTGCACACAGCAGAGCTGGACAGGTGACACAGGTAGCTCCTGCTTAAGCCATACAAGGCACACATGAAGATACTGTGTGGGAGATTAATTTGCTGCAGTGTAGGAGGAGAGAGGCTGGAAGGAGAACTGTCACAGCCAGCCGACTCTGAGGATCTGGTCAGTATAACTTTGTTATTTTCCTCCCTACACCAAAACGAGCAGTTAACCCTTGCTGTGTGGGGGTAGCCCCACTGCAAAAGTTTATAATAGCTTTCCCCGGATTTCTGCTTTAAGGAGGATATTGCTAAAAGGAGGGAATCGTGAAAGAGATCTCTCTGACAGATAGATGAGTTCATTAGTCTGCTATTTTTCAGTTTTTCTGTCTAGCCACAGGCTAGGGTGGGAAGGAGACCTGTAAGTGTTACTGAACTGTGGCAGAAAAAAAAGTTCTTGCCCGGTGCTGTGCTGCTGTGTTGTGTGCCAGAGATGAGCAATTGTTAGGACTACATAGACAGAAATACACATCATTTGCCAGGTAAAACAGCTCACATGTTTGTATTTAATCGGTGTATATTAATGTGTGTCTAAAGTTTAGCTTCAAAGTAGAATTAAACACTCATTTTGTTGCCTATATCTACTGCTAGCAAGCAGTAAATATATGGAAAAACAAAAAATAAAATAAAAAAGCTACCGAAAAGGTAATTACTTAGCTGTGTCATCCGCCGCTTGCTCCCTTCTGAAGATCTGAAGATTCTCGAGCGGCCATGAAGGATCTTGGAGCTGGTGCATGTGCAGTAGAGATCTTCAGCTGGGGCAAGAGGAGAGACACAGTGTAACTCAATGCACACAGCTGTGAGCGTGTCCCTGGACAGACAACATGGAACACAGAAGACACAGCAGTAAGCACTTGATCAGAGACCGGCACCAGTGCTGGAGGGACTCCTAAACAATTCTGGAAAGAAGAAGATGGTCAGATCAATAGGCATCATTTAAGGTCCTTTAAGCAAGTGTATGGCCACCTTTATACAGCAATTCAGCTTCCAATCTTCCCATTACATAGTGAAGCAGCATCATCTCTCTTGTGTGTTTCACAGGTATTGCTGGCCAAAGAAACCAACTCTGTGTCTGATAAACAGTAATTATATATGTAATTTAACCATGTGATGTCAGTTTGCCTCTTTTCACTTTCAAGTTAAAGTGACATTAAACCCTCAGATTTGTTAACATAAAACAATACTGTAATGTGTGCCTTACTGTAATCCATGGTTGTTTCCCTTCTCTTTGCTGCTCTTCCTTTTAAATCATTCTCTCTTCTCATGCTGGGCAGAACTTCTGTTTTGCAGCAGACTGCCTTGTCTCTGAAATGGATACATTGTGTCTGTGTGCAGGTTCACAACCTGAGCCAGCACTACAGGAAGAGGCACTCAGCTGCAAAGGGAAGTACTCCCCAAGCATGAGAAGAGAGAAGGATTTGAAAGGAAGAACAATAAAGAGAAGGGAAACAACCATGGATTACAGTAAAACACACATTACAGTATTGGTTTATGTTAAAAAATCTGAGGGTTTAATATCACTTTATGCCCTCGTTCACACCTGAACGTTTTGTATCGCGTTCTACGCTCGACGAACGCTCTACGAAACGCTCAAAATTATAAATCCCATTGTATTCAATGGTCTTGTTCACACCTTGGCGTATTTCCGCCCATCCCTAACGCGCTACAAAACGTCCCACGCCTGAAAAGGTACATGTACTACTTTGGGCCGTTTTGTTGCGCGTTATCATTGGGATACGCTCAAAATTATAAATCCCATTGTATTCAATGGTCTTGTTCACACCTTGGCGTATTTCCGCCCGTCCCTAACGCGCTACAAAACGTCCCACGCCTGAAAAGGTACATGTACTACTTTGGGCCGTTTTGTTGCGCGTTATCATTGGGATACAGCCAAGTAGCCTTCGGAAACGCGCGTATGTCGCGCAACTTTTTTACCACGAATCGCGGTAAAAAAATGTGCGACGGTCGCGCGACAGACGCGCATATGCAATACGCCTAGGTGTGAACCAGGCCTAAGAGTCCATTTTAAACTCATAAGGAATGAAAGTGACATGTACCATTATAATGCATTATATCAGCTTTTGCTTTGATATAAATGTGTATATAATATTATCATTATTATTACCACCATTCAAACATTTAAATAGCGCCATGTTTATATTGTACCTATTATGTATGTGTTCATTATACCCAAAATTCTAATGTAGTTATTTTTCAGTTAAGAAGAATAATTTAAGAGCTAGCAATTCTTAAAGTGATTATAGAGCAATCATAGTGGCCATGATTTCCCAGCTTGAATAATTGCTCCCTTTTCTCCTTGTTTTTTGCAACCTCAGTAGCTACAAACACTTTCCAGCTTGAAGGAAATTTGAACAGCTGTAATCATTTTTCTCACTCTAAAGAATAAATGTATCTTTATTATAAAAATAAAAGTCGACAGTTTTGTTGATTTTAATGCCATTTTTATACAAAAAAACTAGCCATATTGATGGCTGGATCTCAGAAAGAAACTGTAAGGAAAGGGACAGGAGAGGCTTGCAGTTTTATTGTTAAAAAAATTAGGACATCCCCGGAAACCCCTTGGATGTGATTGTTCATTGCTTATCTTAAAAGAGATGGGAGTTAGGAGTATTAATTATGTAAAAAAAGACATTGAACTGCCATTGCGTGTTGCTGTGTGATTTGTGCAATCACAAAGGAAATGAAGGTAAAATAGAAAAAAAATGCTTTTTTTCAGTTGGACTAATTTTCTCTACACAAGTACACATTTTATTTGTCTCATTTATCATGACAGTAAACTTAAGTTTCAGCTGACAGCAATGTGCAGTTGTTCTCAGATTAAATGCAGTCTCTCTCCCTCTTTATTTCATATATCTCTCTCTCTCTCTCTATGTAATATACCTGTGTGGTGAAAATCCGCCTGTGTGGTAAAAGACGAGCCTGTGTGGCAAGGGGACAAGAACCAGCCTGTGTGGCAAGCGTGTTGGATAAAGCCTGTTGTTAACAAAAAGTTGGGATGTTTTGTAAAATCTAAATAAAAACAAAATGCAATGATTTCCAAACCTCGTAAAGCAATATTATATTCACAATAGAAAATAGAAAACATATCAAATTTTTAAACTGAGAAAATGTACCATTCTAAGAAGAAAAAAAAGGTAATTTTGAAATTGATGGCAGCAACACGTCTCAAAAAAGTTGGGACAGGGCCATGTCTACCATGGTGTAGCATCCCCTCTTCTTTTAACAACACTCTGTAAACATCTGGGAACTGAGGAGACCAGTTGCTGGAGTTTTAAGAGAAGAATGTTGTCCCATTCTTGCCTGATATAGGATTCTAATTGCTCAAAAGTTCTGGGTCTTCTTTGTCATATTTTACATTTCAAGATGCGCCAAATATTTTCAATTTACAAAAGATCTGGACTGCAGGCAGGCCAATTAAGCCTTCTACTATGAAGCCATGCTGTTGTCAGAGATGCAGTATGTGGTTTATTATTGTCCTGCTGAAATATGCCTACCCTGAAAAAGACATTGTCTGGATGGGTGCATATGCTACTCTAAAACCTGAATATATCTTTCAGCATGGTGCCTTTCCAGATGTGCAAGATGCCCATTCCATATGCACTAATGCACCCCCATAACATCAGAGATGCAGGCTTTTGAACTGAGTGCTGATATAACAAGCCGGAGGGTCCCTCTCCTCTTTAGCCCAGAGAATGAGTTGCCCATGGTTGCCAAACAAAATTTCAAATTTTGATTCGTCTGCCCACAGAACAGTTTTCTACTTTGTGACAAACCATTTTAAATGAGCTTTGGCGCAGAGACGATGGCGGCATTTCTGGATCATGTTCAGATATGGCTTCTTTTTTGCATGATGGAGCTTTAACTTGCATTTTTGGATAGAATGGTGAACTGTGTTCACAGACATTATTCTGAAATTGTTCAACAATTTTTAGATGCAGCTTTCACAGATTGGTGAACCTCTGCCCATCTTTACTTCTGAGACACTCTGACTCTATAAGGTACGCTTTTTATACTCAATCATGTTACTGACCTGTTGCCAGTTAATCAAATTAGTTGCAAAACGTTCTTCCAGCTCTTCCGTGTTAGTTCCACTTACTTTGCCAGGCTTTTGTTGCCCTGTTCCAACTTTTTTGAGATGTGTTGCTGCAATCAATTTGAAAATTACCTTTTTTTTTCTTTTTAAATGGTACATTTTCTCTCTGGTTGTATTTTCTATTGTGAATAAAATAGGGTTTTAGGAGATTTGCAGATGATAGCATTCTGCTTCTATGTAGATTTTACAAAGTGTCCCAACTTTTTTGGAACTGGGGTTGTGTATAAATATATACTAGATTACCAAAAGTATTGGGATGCCTGCCTTTACACGCACATGAACTTTAATGGCATCCCAGTCTTAGTCCGTAGGGTTCAATATTGAGTTGGCCCACCCTTTGCCGCTATAACAGCTTCAACTCTTCTGGTAAGGCCTTAGCAGTGTGTCTATGGGAATGTTTGACCATTCTTCCGAAGGCCACATAAAGTTTGCAGGTCTGTAGCTATTGACTCTGCAGACAGTTGGCAACTTCTGCGCACTGTGCGCTTCAGCATGCGCTGACCCTGCTCTGTCATTTTTTGTGGCTGAGTTGCTGTTGTTCCCAGTCTCTTCTGCTTTGTTATAATACCACTAACAATTGATCGTGGAATATTTAGTAGCAAGGAAATTTCACAGAACACCCGAATTCAATGAATTGGAGGAGTGTTCCAATACTTTTGGCAATATAGTGTTAACAAGTTTTGAGATAAAATCTTCAACGGCAAAGCATACAAGCATACAGAAAGGGGCCTTATTTCTGTTAATTTCAGCAAGGTAACTGGCGGGGGGTGAGGGGGGGGGAGACAAACCATCTTTACTGCAAATAAACCATCTTTACTGCATTTAATGTAGACCTCCATGCTGCTTCAGATAGGACATTCTAGAAGTAGTTTTACAAAAACAATCACATGTCACCAAGGGCTGACATTTTAAACAAAGGCTTCATTATTTAGGTATGTCTAGGGCAGCCTGACAACTCAATACAGCTCTGTATGTAAAATGTATGCAAAGCCATTCTTGTGATCCAGGCATCCCTGCCAGACAGAATTGCAAAATTCTTGATTTCCACTGCAGCAGCAACACAGCTTGATGAAAAAGATTGGGTCAATATATGCCCCCAGCCTTCTGATTGGACAGTAAAGTAGCTACAATACACTGCTGAGATCATCGCTCTACTCACTCTGCTCTTATTTCTTCTAAAAAGCAAAAATCTGGGCAAACAGATGAGTTCATAGATGACAGACAATTCTGTTCAGCCATTCCTATGGTTTACACTTTTTTTTTTCATATTTCGCAGCCAAACAGGTGACATTCATAGTTCAAAATAAGCAATTCACCTTCCTGGTCCAGCAATTCCTCTTTCTGTGATGCGTAATTTTCTCCAAACTCCTCATTGTACACTGAATTAGCACCATGAGCAGGGAGATGACCTAGGAATCTGTAAAGTTGACAGGAACAGTGTACGTAGTTTCCAAAAACCATGCATGGTGACCGAAAATCTGCTCCTTTCACATTGCATTCCCGTAGGTGCTTCACGTCCTGTGTGCAAAAGCCTCTAGCTGGTTGACCTCCCCTCCATCCTGGCTAAATCGCAGGATGGGCATCCTGGCTAAATTGTCGGCATAAATATGGGGATGAGTGTAATTCACTCACACCATAGTTCTCTTTTAAGCCAGTACAGAGGGGGCTAACCACCTAGACGTTTTTACACACAACCCATGTAGCACCTACAGGTATTCTGTGGGAAAGGGGCAGCTTTTTTAACATCTGAACAGTATTTTGCAATTTACTGGGGATGATGGAAAGTATGGGGGATTTTTTTGAAAATGTGCAGAAAGGCGAGGAAACTCTTTAAGAGCTAGTTCACACCATCTGGCCCGACTGTGACGGAATGCACTGGATCGCTGCATTGCAGACTGCTCAGATTGTTGTGGGGCGGGAGGGTGGTGCAGTAAAGTGAATGGCACTGCAGCCACGCCCTCTGGCCGCAATGCGATCAGCCGCATGTGAACGCAAGGCACATCAATATCTGTGGTCCGGTCTGGTCAGAAAAAAAATGCTGCAAGCACTATTTTTTCTGACCAGACCAGAACGCAGGCATTGATGTGCCTCATGTTCCTGTGTGGCCAATCGCATTGCTGCTGCAGGGTGTGGCTGCGGTGCCATTCACTTCACTTCACAACAAAGTGAGCCGGCCACAATGCGATCCAGTGCGTTCCGGCCATAATCGGGCCACAATGCACTAGGCCTGGTGTGAATGGGCCCTAAGTGTAAAAGAGTAATGTCAAGGTAAAGTAAAGGGTATTATGTTAACAATACCATACAAGGCAAGAATACTTTAATGAATCCTGGACATGTAATACATGAGATCTTTAAAGAAAGACCAATGCCAAATATCTGACTGTATAACAGCTGTCAGCAGAAATATACTGATTGGGAAATATGATGTACATTGCTTTTACTATACCAAGCTGTTTTTTTTTACCTAAATTTTATTGATGTTTCTTGACAAAAATACATATAAACTGATTCACAGGGATACATGTTGGATTTTACCATATAACCGAGGCATATAAACTCAATGCGCATAGACTAAAACGACCTCTCGCTGTGCAAGAGCCATGTGGCCCAACTGTAATTTTAAAAGTTGTGTTTTCATGTATAAGGGTAATGTTGCTTTGATATGGAACAAAAAAAGCATGATTATTGAACCTGATATAGTGCTCTTGTGCACAAAGTAAACAAAAGCAATTTGCTCAGTGTTTTGGAAGAATGCCCAATTTAGTTCAATGTGGGGATTCAATGATCCTTTTGTACAACATTACCAAAGCTGAATAGATTAAAGAAAGAGCTCTGTGACTTGGCTGTATTCCCAGTCTCAAATAAGTGGGGCTAAAGAGAATGCAAAGCATCAAATCTTTGGACTAAATCATTGTAAGGCTTTTATGCCATGCTATAAACATAGCAAAGTCAGGATTTCTGAGTAGGTATGTGTGCAGAAAGGACATATCATTTGGACTGAGTCATGTCTCAAAGCTTCATATGAACTTTATAACATCCCCTAGTGAATGGATCAGATTTAAAATTGAAATAGGAAGCTGTGTGGTGAATATTTTAGTGTAGTCCATTCAGAAATGGAATTGTACTGAATAGAACAATTGTGCTAGACCTGAAACTGAAGAGAATTTAGCCTCGGTTTAGCCTATTTATAGCAAAGCAATGGAATCCGCTGCAAATATAGCACAAATGATATTTACAATCTGTGCTTTTGTTTCAAAACTTGGCCTTTGTGCTTCCAGTCTATAACTTTTGTACCTCTACTCCTAAATCCTAAATTTTGTAAAGTCCCGCAGATGTGCAGGCATTAGACCCACAGCAGCACAGCAGACAACTGTTGAGAAGATGCACTTAAGTGTTGGTAGCAGTTGATTATAGCAATCTGCCTTCTTCTTTTTATAATCTATGCCTGTCTATAAATACATGACCTGCCGCAGTACCTTTAGCATTGAAAAGCCATTTAACTCTTTATATGTGTTTCCTGCTGTACAGAGAAGAGTGTGTTTTCTTTGCTGGTATGAGTTGGTCAGGATGACTTTTCTTACAGCTGTAAGCTGAATTCCAGCCAAAATGGTTTAATTCAGTAAGGAAGGTTTAGAACCATTTAAAGTGTATGTAAACCCTAACAATGAAATTCTCACATTTGCTCCCTTTTGCTCTGCTAAATAAACCATTGAAATATTTTGTTATATCCGTTTGATAAGTGCAAAAAATACCTGTTGAGTTTGCCAGAAATCTTGTGCGCTTGTAACTTCTTACAACAAGGGGTTATGTAGATGATCTGCAGGGGAGGAGATTAGGTTTTTGTTCTTTGAAATCTATTTAGAAACAAAGAATGCAGGGCAGATAACATGTGGTTAATAATTCAGAGCTGTGTTGTGATGTCAAAGAGGAATGTAGAGGAACATTAACCTGCATTGCGGTAAAGCAGCCAGTTCAAATGAATGGGCTGGCAATGCACGACAACGTCACAAAAAATTGGCATGCATCATTTTTGACAATGCAGTGCACTGCATTGCATGGTAGTGCTTTACAGTGTGGTGAAACTACAAATCCCATGAAGCATCTCTATCCGGGAGTCATGTCTGTGGCTGTGAGAATCTTGCAAAGTCTCATGGGATTCGTAGTTCCACCACAGCTGGAGGGCCGCAGTTTGGACATCCCTGATGTATGTCAACGTACCTTGCCGCAACACATGTGCTACCGCAACACACTACAAAAGTGTGAATGAACCCTTAAAGTTTTATTGGCAAGGTATGCGTTGCCGCAATATGCAGTAGCACACATGTCATGGGGGCAATGTATCAAAACTGGAGCAGAC
This sequence comes from Nanorana parkeri, assembly GCF_000935625.1. Taxonomy (NCBI): domain Eukaryota; kingdom Metazoa; phylum Chordata; class Amphibia; order Anura; family Dicroglossidae; genus Nanorana; species Nanorana parkeri. Next base: position 317,182 of record NW_017307002.1, read on the forward strand.
AGAATCTGGATCGAGAGCCCATGGCAACAAATCAGTTTCTCTCTTTAGTTTGTTTAGTTAAGATTTGATAATGAAAGATACAACCCGATTGGTTGCCATGCACAGGTTTTTCCATATTTTCTCTGCTCAAGTTTTGATAAATTCCTCTATATGTATTTTTGCATTGCAGTGCCACTCATTTTTAAATGCCATGTGTTGCTTAAACAAAAAAAAGAATTGTGTGATTTTAAGCACACTGGAATATGTTGGCAGCGCTTTCATTTTATTGGGTTACCTTAACACACCGCACAATAATGCACCTTAACAAATGTGTGCTAATGCATTGCAAAGAAGTAAATGGGTCCTAAAGCATCAAAGCCTTTTAAATATGAAGGGCAATCAACCTGGACCAGACGGAGAGGCTAACATTGAAATGCATAAGAAACATTTCATCCTTGGAGACTGGGCATGAAAATATACTCATTCTGAGAACGAAGAAATTGTGTGTAGAGCACAAAGTCTCTGACATGGTGTGGCAACACCATTGTGCATGTATGTTTAGTCTTGGAGAGCTGAGGCAGAAGCTTACTAACTTTTAAAATAAAGGGAACATTTATGTTAGAAAAACATATTTGCCAAGATGCAGCCAGGCATCAACACTTTCATAATATAATGTTTCCCTCCACCTTGTGGTTATTCCGGAGGAAGTCATAATACTCGGTGCTCAGAAACGCTGACAACCCAGGATGAAAATAGATATAGCTGCCTTGCAGTATACTGTGACCAGTTTAGTTTTTGCACAGTAATTCTCACCTTGCTATGTTAATATTGTCATACTCAGTACTTTCCCTAATGCAAAGTCAAGGAAGATGACATTGTTCATGCTGCAGTAGTCACCAGTGTCAGAGAAAAAAAAGTCAGAAAATTAGAGCTAATTATATTCATTACAATAAATAAAAGATGGGGGTGTGGTTTGGATGGCATCGGGACAAGTCACCCTGTAACTTAGATTCTGCCCCAGCTGTAAACACCAAGCCACTCCAGTTACATCTGCTAAAGTGAGAAAGCAGAAGTGACAGAGGAAACTTAGGGACACCACCACCATTGAGCACAACTCTTCACTGTCCAGAAGAACACCAGCACATTTTTTTAAGCCAGGCCTACTGCCCGCACAAGAAGCTGCCAAAATGGCACTCACCTCTCTGAGCTCTCCAAACATACAACTTGGAGAACATAAGAGTGCTGAGAGGAGTTCCCTGCCTCCACATGGTACACCATTACGCTGCCATGTTTCATCATAGCAGCATAACACCTAAAGCAGCACACACCTCTTTCACAATGGTACTACCCCAGATCTGGCATACAACTGGGGCATAGCCACATACTCTCAGGTCACCCAGACTTAAATAGAAAAATCGCCAATGCATCCATCCATGTGATGCTCTAGAGCTCTTCACTGACAATTCCTCATTCTAAACTCTTATCTCTCATGCAATTTACTCAGCATACATGGAGACTAACTGGAAACTCCAGGTCTACCCGAAAGTCAATGAAAGTATCTTGATGGTATGGCTTAACCCTGGAAAACATATACACTCTTTCGGATGGCACAATTGACTAACCCCATAAAACAAAGTATTTTACCCGCCACCCCTCTGCTCTACAGTATATTTTTTTGCAGCTTTCTACAAATATATTTTGCCAGTTCCTTAGAAAATTATCTAACCTTGATTAAGCCTACTCCATTTCAATTTATCTATGAACAGTCTCTTTGAGAAAGGACTTATATCACAGCTATACCAAATACTCATAGCCATAGCAAATTGTGTTGGAGAAGTAATACACGTGTGGGTTTCCACATCTATAGAATTTGAGCCTGCTTGGGAACCTCACCCTACTGCAAAAAAGTTAACATGTTAATATCCCAGCTGGTGGATCTATCCATTTCACTTGATTCAATAACATATCTTTTAGGTCTCCCACTTTGTGGTCTAAATTCACAAGAAACCTAGCATTAACAGTAAGCTGATGCCTTTAAACTCTAAATTGGAAGAAATCCACCTCTTCAACTAAAACAGAATTTCAAATTGATGGAAATCCTAATGGTCAGATTACACAATATGCCAGACAAACACTCAGAAATATGGAAGACATATCAACACTAACTGATCCTACTCCCATTGTGGTAGCCAGATCCTAAAACCCACTCAACACAATACAAACCCCCAGCAGATCTCCCTTTACTTTCTGTTATGTTTTCTTTGTAAAACTACATTATCCAGGTCAAAAGAGCATATGCACAAGCCCTACAATACACAGCTAAAAGGTCATACCAATTATGCATAATCCTGGTTTAATGTAGGCTTTCCAACTATTGTTTATGTGTATGTTGGCACCTAAAGCGTTTGCACCTATTGTTCATTCTCTGTTCATACAGTAAACATTTTCAATAAAAAATACATTTAAAAATAAAAAAGATATTAGATTCTTCCAGGAAAACAAGAATTGGGATCAGAAAATTAAAAGCGATCATTTTTAAACTAAAATAAATGAAGAGGGAGTGTGAGAAAGAGAGAGTGAGAAAAAGAGAGTGAGGAAGGGAGAGTCAGAGAGAGTCAAATATATTTTAAACTTTTTTAAAGAAATTTTTTTAGAGAGGATATTTTTATTTAAGGACATTTTTTTGTACATTTTTCAGTTAGTGAAGTTGAATATTTGAAAGACTTCAGCTGGCCACAAGCATCTTTGATCAGCTGCCTGTTGGAAGAATTAACTTCCCAATTTTAGAAGGACTATTGCCTCCAGAAGAAAAAGTAAGAAGAGGAGACAACATTTTACAGTTGCCAACAAAATAGAAGTAGAGGGAATATCTTTTAATAGGGGCACTTATTCTGGTTACACATGTAGAATAAGAAAGAAGCCTTTTGTGAGGAAATTTAAACTCTCTAAATGTAAACATATTTTGTCTCCAGGGATAGTATGTGCAGGAAAATCTCTCTGATGGGTACACACAGCAATAAAACCTTAACAGAGATTCTAGCCCTTACTAACTCTACCCAAAACAAAATTGTATTTCCTGCAGTTACTTTTAAAAGCTCCCCTGTTGCCACTCCAAAAAAAGCTAAGCTGCAGGCCCCCTGTAAAAAGTGGATATATTCTTACCTCTCCAGTAGATAGGAAGGCAAATCTTGATTTTCTTCTAGAGCCCCGTGTGTGGCCACTGACACTTGCAGCTTTGTTAGACAGCATGTTCCCTGCTGGACTCAGTTTCTCTTGCAGGTCACTATATAACTACAAGACTTGATGGCCCATGGGTCCCCAAAGTTTAGTTTTAGCGTCATGGAATCAGGTTAATTTTACAGAGCACAATGTGACTAAATGCGTTTAAAGCCGAACTCCATGCACTACAAGGCTTAAGTGCTCGTTTTGTCTAGGTAGCTACATTAACAAAGTTATACTTACCTGAACCACAATCCCAGCTTGCTTGCAGACAGCTCTCTTTAGCCTTACTCCTCTCCCCTCCAGCAATCTAAGGTCCTGTGCATCATCAAGTCCAATAAAGTGTATTGGACTTGAGGACGCCAAGGGACACACCATTGCTGGAGCAAAGCCTCCGCTCCAAGCCCACTCCCAGGATAGACTACAATCTCACATTTGGTTTACTAATTTGTTTTAAGATTGTAGTCCATTATAGGGGCGAGCTTAGAGTGGTGGCTACTTTACAACACACACAGGGACCATGGGGAACCAAGATAGTCACCCACCAGAAGGAAGGACAGTGTCATCGCCAATTCAGAAAAGATTTAAGGATCTACAGCCGAGTGATACACAAATAAGGTACTTTTTTAATAGTTAAGGTACTTGAATGCATTTTTAAGATTTAACTCCTAAGTTTAGTGTCACTTTAATGCCACTCTCTGTATCAAATAGTTGAAGGTTCAGGGTGCTATAACGATGTCCTGCATTTTCAGTCTATCCTTAGACTTCTGGGTTGAGTTGCACTGGAAAGTTTAGTGTAATTTTAATGGCTTGTGGACAGACAGAGCAAGGAGTTATAGGGAATGCTGGGAGGAAGGAATAATAGTATGGAGCTGTCCACCATATATAACCTCCATGTCAACATAGCATATAATGTTGCAGTGAACCAACACACAAGACTTGAGTAATTTGTAAATCTTCACTTGGCCCAATCCAAGCTAAATATCAAACTTGGGTTTCCTCATCTCTATATTGATATAATAAAAATCATGTAAAGACACTGGGGCTGATTTACTAAAGGAGTATAGCATGTTCACTTTTAAAGTGAATTACCACTTGGCAAGGGAACTTTGACTTAGCTTAGTGAGTGTGGTGAAAATTCACATTGCAAAGAATACCCAAACACATGAAAGCAAAAGTTAGGATTTTTGTGTTCACATGATTGGATGATTGAAGTCAGCACAGACTCATACCATTCACTAAGTTAAGAGAAAATTCCTTTGCAAAACTATTGTTTTGTTGCTTTGCTATGTGACCAGACTATACTCTTTTAGTAAATCAACCACACTGAAACACTTTCCAAAACAACTGAAGGCATAATATTTTACTTTCTGTAACTTATTTTTTACAGCAGACATAATCATTTCATTGTGTATATTACTGCAGATAATTCATTTTGTTTTATTTCATTTTACCAGAGGATGAATTACATGCATACCAGACTTTGCAAAGGAAATGCATGAGACTTTCTTGAGACTTGGCTACGGTCCTATTTCATTATGAGCTGTGGAACAATTAGACACTGACTCTTAGTACCCTCAGATGTTTTCTATGCCAAAAGACCAGTCTTTTATATAAAAAAAATTTAACACATGTTTAAACTGTTTTAATTTCTGAAAGCAACAGCTTTAGATATGACACAAGTTATGTGCATAAGATAGGAAGAAATATATATTTTTAAAAAGTCAATTTTAAGTATGCATTTATTAACAAAAAACTGCATCCACTTACAAATGTGGTTTGCTAAACAGTACCTGCTCCATCATCCAAATGTAAGCCAGCTAAGTGTTGGCGTACCTACAATCTAAATACTATTTTCTCTTATGTTTTTGGCGCTACCTACATTAGTTGGTTTGCATTTGCTTTTCATGTAAGAACAATACATTATGAAGTGCCTACTGATCACACTAGGACTATTCACTAAAGGGTGAAGAGTTTGGAGAAGGCTGGAGAAGTGAACAATCTAGGACAGGGGTCAGCAACCCCCGGCACGCGTGCCCAGCCTGGCAAGCGAGACCTTGACAGCTGGCACGCAACGTTATTCTTTATCTGCAGGGCATTCTTGTAGTTGTAGTCTTGTAGTTGACAGCTCGAGCCGGCTGTCAATTACATTCCTGGCCCGCCCACCTCCCTCACATGACTGAGCGGCAGAGGCGCGCTGAGGAGGCCCTCAACTTAGTCTGCGCAAGCGCTTGCCTGGAGGATCCCTCATGTACCAGCCCGCGCAGACAGGAGCCGGCTCACCCGACGGGATGATTACCGCACCCTGCCTGACAGGAGGATTTCAACACCATCCTGCCAGAGACCACAGAAAAATCAAAGGAGCCAGCCGATCGCCTGGAATATACTGTATGTACCACATGTATACTGCTCAACTACATGAATTTTAGCCCCTGTACCAGCACACATGCAGTCCCTCACAAATGCACAGCAGTATATTGATCCACAAAGAGTTTTGATTTTATTCTTGCTCTAACATGTAGGACAGGAATAAAATCAATGCTATTTGTGGCTGACAATACTGCCGTGCACTTGTATAGGTCTATGTGTGGAATATACTGTATGTACCACATGTATACTGCTCAACTACATGAATTTTAGCCCCTGTACCAGCACACATGCAGTCCCTCACAAATGCACAGCAGTATATTGATCCACAAAGAGTTTTGATTTTATTCCTGCTCTAACATGTAGGACAGGAATAAAATCAATGCTATTTGTGGCTGACAATACTGCCGTGCACTTGTATAGGTCTGTGTGTGTGCCTAATATGCCTTGGTCCATGTAGGTAAGGAAGACTGCTTCTAAAATACTTATTTTTTCAAGCAGGTAAAATTGCAAACTTGTCAATCATACAGTGTTTGTGGCTGATATGCAGGCTAAAATGTGTAAATTGGTGGTGGTCTGTGATTTACAGTGCGTTGGTGCTGGTATGTGATTTACAGTGCATTGGTGCTGGTATGTGATTTACAGTGCGTTGGTGCTGGTCTGTGATTTACAGTGCGTTGGTGGTGGTCTATAATTTACAGTGCGTTGGTGGTGGTCTATGATTTACAGTGCGTTGGTGCTGACCCAAGGTCTACAGACCTCAGGCCAGCAGCACCAATGTCCTGCAGACCTCAGGCCAGCAGCACCAATGCCTTGCAGACCTCAGGCCAGCAACACCAATGCCTTGCAGACCTCAGGCCAGCAACACCAATGCCCTGCAGACCTCAGGCCAGCAGCACCAATTCCCTGCTCTGGTAAGAATTGGGGGGGGGGGGAGATAAGGCGCCACACTGTTTTTTCTTTTTATTTTGACATTTAAGAATACAAGTTCATTCCAAATGACATTTGGAAAAAAATTCAGATGCATCAGAATTTTCATTATCAAAAGTTTGGATTCGTTATTGCTTTTGTTTGAAAATTCGGATGCATCTGAATGTTCGAATATTCCAAAATGAAATCAGCCGTACTGAGCCGGAGTGAATAGCCGAACGTTGTTTGGCTCACTTCACTTCGGCTGGGTTATTCTTTCGGCTGCTTTGTCAATATCCCCCTTAATGTTACAAGAGGTGAAACTGTAGGAGCGATACCACCACATGTCACATAGAATTGTGAGGGTAAGGATTTAGTGGTGAGCAGGGTGGACTGTTTTCATGATGCTGTGAACACCGAGTGCACTAATGTGACATTTTTAATTGATAGTTTATTATTTTTTTAATATATATTGAGAGCACTATGCTGGTTAGTTCTATTGCATCAAGAGAATGTTAAGATGAAATGGAATAGGATTAAATTACATCAAGTGCCCCAGTGTTAGGGTAAAGGGACCATTCAAGCATTTTATCACTTTGTATGATTTATGAGGTCCAACAGAAAGGGGAGTGGATTCCCAAAAGTGTGAGGGATCACTAATGCACTGTGTGGATGGGTGTTTGAAGTGAACAATTAGATGAAGCGCTGAGGAGTAATAAAAAGGACTTGTTTTGTTTTAAATTGTACATTGCGGCTGAGCAATATTTATGGTTGTTGTGTGTATATAAATTTAAGATGATGCTGTTTTTGCTGTTTAAAGTATGTATATGGTTATTTGTTAAAGCACCGCACTATATCATTTTTTTGTATTATTGATTACAGAACTGAATTTATTTGTGCCTTTTATATCTATCTAGAGGTCAGCTTTACATTAAATACTTATTTTACCTTTTTTCATCCATTGTTGTTCTCGGTGCTGCTGATCTCTTCTTTGCAACCACTTATTGTCTATAGGACTACACACACTTCAGGGATGGCTGCATGAAATTTTTCATGGTGGGTCTTCTGACAACAATGCACTGTGCTTGCATAATGTGTGTAGAAAGGGCCACTTGTAGTCTCCATTGGAATTCTGTGTAACAGGGTATATATAAAGGAGGTGCCTGGACAAAGACCCATGTGGCAGGCTCTCCAGCTTTTTTTTATAAGAGCTGCAGATTTAAAAATAATAAAAAGGACTTTATATTAACATATTAACGATTTTAGTGATTAGGGTTACCTTAAGCTTTAATTTGGAATTTGAACTGTGTGTTTGCTCATACTAAAGAAAAAGCATGAAAACTGGCTCAGCTACCTTGGGTAAAAATGTGAACAGACCCATGGCACTAGAAAGTTTAATCAATAACTCTTGAATTGTTCTCACTATTATATACTGTGACCTATTTAAATTAACCATGCAATGGCGTCATCATCAGAAAGTAAACAATTTGCGATAAATTATCTTTTTAATTGCAACAAACTATGGATGCTTGTTACAACACAACTATGTTGTGGAAATAGCTATCCAACAAATAGCTTTGATCTTTTCGTGCTTGTGTAGTGTCCTTATGAGTAGCTATACCTGCTAAACCTTTTACACTCTTCCAAATCTTGTTTTCATTGATAACATAAAATTATTTAATAGAGAAAAATATAAAATGTATTTGAAATATATGAAATATATATATATATAGTGCTCTTTCTTCCAGTGCTACACACAAGGGATTTTTACCTTTCATTCAGTCAGCTGCAGCTCAGCATCTAGTATTTTTCTCACTCAAACAGCCAAAGATCACCTTTTTTACATTTTATTTGTAACATAGATGCTGTGAATTCTTCATTTTCTCATTTATATTTAATTACTTTTCCTTTCCATATTCATGCCTTTTCACTTCGCTGTGTCCTCCTGGTCCTCATACTTTTTCAAATTTGCCTGATTTGGCAGCCAATACTGTACACTTATACTCCGCTATGTTTATAGAAATTGGTTGCTGGAGACCACTCTAATCCAGACATGTCAAACTGAATAGAAACAAAGTGCTGGATGAGTGTGAGAGCAGAGATGTGAAATAAAATGTAGTCAGCAATACATACAAATATACACACACAAGCAGAGGAAACAAAGACATGCACAGTATAGAATCCTTATTACAACGCTCACACTAGTTATTCCTGCACACATTAGAGATTTGCCAGTATCATAAAGGGACTGACCAGACTTAAACTACAATAAAGACAATTGCTCAGGGGTTCCAACCTGAACAGAATTTCAAATTAAAAAACCTTTGATCACAGCCATACTAGGATTATCCCTTTTTATTTTGTTATCACTGATCAAAATTGCACAAGATTTCATAAAGGATAGTCCATTATCCACTACAGGGCTAACTGTGTCCAAAAGATTAGGCAAATATGGATTTGTAATGGCCACACAAATTTTATTAGGCCACACAGCAGGTGCCTAATAAAACTAGTTGCCTGTCATTTGGAGGGACTGTTACCCCTGTAGAACTCCCTTTTTTCCTATGTTTGATCTGAAAGTGACTGGTCTTCTGATGGAAATATATTTGCCTGCAGGGCAATTTCCTGGCTGTGGGCCTTAAAATTGCCTTACTGGTGCAGGTAGGATCAATCTGAATGTCTTCTTGAAGAAAAAACATAGTTATTTTCATCTCAGCCGACCAATGTAGTCAGGGAACTCTGCATATTATTATTATTATACTGGATTTATATAGCGCCAACAGTTTGCGCAGCGCTTTACAATATAGGGAAGACACTACAATCACAATACAAATCAAGACAAGATGGTAAGGAGGGCCCGGCCCCTGAGGGCTTACAATCTAAAAGGGAGGGGAAGTGATACATGAGGAGGGAGCTTTGTGGGGATGAATTGTTTGAGAACGTGATGGTTGAGCAGTTAGGTTGAGGTGGGATAGGCTTCCTTGAAGAGATGAGTCTTTAGGGAATGCCTAAAGTCAGTCAAGGTGGGCGACAGATGGACAGGTTGTGGTAAAGAATTCCAGAGAATGAGAGAGACTCTAGAGAAGTCCTGGAGGCGAGCATGGGAGGAGTTGACAAGGGAGCTGGAATGCAGGAGGTCTTGGGATAAGCAGAGCCGACGGTTAGGGTGATATTTTGAGACAAGGTCTGAGATATAGCCGGGGCAGAGTTGCGGAGGGCTTTGTAGGCGATTGTTAATATTTTGAATTGTATCCTTTGAGCGAGTGGAAGTCAGTGCAGGGGTTGGCAGAGGGGGTTTGCAGACATTGAGTGGTTGGTTAGGTGAATGAGTCTGGCAGCTGCATTCATGATAGACTGAAGGGGGATAGCCTGGGTAGTGGAAGGCCAATGAGGAGGGAGTTGCAATAGTCAAGACGAGATATAACAAGCGAGTGAATGAGTAATTTTGTGGTTTCTTTGGTGAGGAAGGGGCGTATTTTGGAGATGTTACAAAGGTGAAGGTGGCAGGATTTGGATAGTGATTGGATGTGGGGAAGAAAGGTGAGGTCCGAGTCAATGATGACACCTAGGACCTTGGCACGGGAGAAGGGGTGGATAGTTGTGTTAACAATCTCAAGGAAAAAGTTGGGGGAAGGTGCAGGGGTGGGAGGAAATATCAAGAGCTCAGTTTTTGAAAGATTGAGTTTTAAGAAGTGTTGCGACATCCAGACGGATATGTCGGATAGTAGATTAGTGACACGAGAGGACACAGAGGGGGTTAGTTGTGGAGTAGAAAGATAGATTTGAGTGTCATCGGCATAGAGATGGTATTGGAAGCCATGTGAGGTTATTAACTGACCAAGGGAGGTGGTGTAGATAGAGAAGAGAAGGGGTCCAAGGACAGAGCCTTGGGGGACCCCTACAGAAAGAGGAAGAGGAGGGGAGTAGTTAGATTTGTAGGTGATGCTACAGGAGCGCTTAGATAGGTAGGAGGAGAACCACGAGAGAGCAGAGTCTTGTAGCCCAAGTGACTGGAATTTTTTGAGGAGGAGCAGGTGGTCAACAGTGTCAAAAGCAGCAGAAAGATCTAATAGCAAGAGTAGGGAATAGTGGCCTTTGCTTTTAGCAGTGAGTAGGTCATTAGTGAGTTTTAGGAGGGCGGTTTCAGTGGAGTGTAGGGGGCGAAAGCCAGATTGTAAGGGGTCAAGAAGGTTGTGATCAGCGAGGTGGCGACTTTGGCGGCTGTAGATGAGGCGCTCTAGGAGTTTGTAGGTGAATGGGAGTAAGGAGATTGGTCTGAGATTATTGAGGTCGGTAGGGTCCATTGAGGGTTTTTTGGGTATTGGGGTGACCAGTGCATGCTTCAGAGGGGAGGGAAAGATTCCAGTAGAGAGTGAAAATGTGAGCAAGAGAGTCTAGGATAGAGCAAGAGAGTGATCGAAGTAGTGGTGAGCGAACAGGGTCCAGGGGGCAAGTGGTTAGGTGGGTGTCAGAGAGAAACTTTGTAACCTCCTCTGTGGTGAGAGGGTCAAAAGAGGAGAGTAAAAAGTGTGATGGAGGGACTGGTACATGAATAGGGGAAGGTGACGGCACAGTGGTGATCTGATCCCAAATTGTATCTATTTTGTTTTTGAAGTGAATGGCAATGTCCTGTGAGTTAGCGGGTGGTGGTGGTGGAGGACGAAGTAGAGAGTTAAAAGTAGAGTTAAGAGTTGGCGAGGTGTGGATGAGAGATTGTTAATGAGACTGACAAAATACGTCTGTTTGGCAGTACGGATGAAGGAATTGTATTTTAGGAGGGCCGCTTTGTACAGGGCAAAGTCTAGATCTAGTTTTTTGTCACAGTCATTCAAGAGTGCGGCTACGTCTCTTGAGATTTTTGGTTTCATATGTTTGCACGGTTGTAGCGGACGTGGTCTAAGTCTGTGAGTAGTGAGGGGAGCCAAGGTGTCTAGAGAGGACGAAAGTGAGCTGTTGTAGACGGAAATAGCCAGGTCAGGGCAGGATAGGGGTGAGATTTTGTCATAGAGGTAGTCAGTAGCAGAGTAGAGAAGAGAAGCGTCCAGGTGGTGAAGGTTTCTCCGTGCGACAGTGTACCGTGTAGGGGGATTCAGGGTTGGGGACAGGGTGAGTATGAAACTGAGAAGGTTGTGGTCTGAGAGGGGGAAAGGGGTGTTGGAGAGGTTGCAAGGAGTGCATAGCTGAGAGAAAACAAGATCTAGTATGTTACCATCAGAGTGAGTAGGAGTGTCTGACCACTGTGTTAGATCAAAAGAAGAGGTTAGGTTAAGAAATTGAGCAGAAGCTGGGGTGTTAATGTTATTAGCAATGTTAAAGTCATAAAGAATGATAGTGGGTATTTCTGAGGAGAGAAAGTAGGGTAACCAGGCAGAGAAGTCATACAGAAAGTGAGATACCGGTCCAGGGGCCCGGTATATAACAGCAATCCTCAGCGAAAATTGAGAGAATAGGCGAATACAGTGGGTTCCAAAAGAGAGCATATCTTTATCCAGGGGCAATATGATACAGGAAGCAGATTTAGATACACAAACAGAATCATAAGTTGAAGAAATCATGTTCAGAATGGCAAAGCCCACCCTCAGACAATGAGAGTGGCATAGGTCATAAAGTCAGTAGAAATGCAGTTAGTTTAAGCTAGGATAATGCCACTTTAATAGCCAATACCAAAAACAGATTAGACAAGGGATAGGAAAACCAGAGTTAAGCCAGACTCAAGTAAAGAGGTGATAGGAAAGATCAGGGAGGAATTATGAAAGTATAAAACTATTTGCCTGTCATGAGCCCTAAGTACTCCTCCTCAGTTGGCTCCCCCTCTTCATAATGGTAGCATTATACTGCCGTGACTTTTATTAACCAGTTGCCGTCCGCCCGTAGGAAAAACGGACGGACGGCAGACTCGCATCAGCGGGTTGCCATCTCCAGACGGCATTTTTTTTCCTGCTCGCGCGCACCCACAAGCGCGCACGGGCAGGAAAGGCCCGCTCTTTTTTACAGCCGTTAACAGCTGTTTCACATACAACCAATCAGCGGCTCTATAGCCACCGATCGGTTGTATGGCGTGATTTTTTTTTTGCCCGCCCCCCGACCCCTCACCTTCAATCCCGGGATCCGCTAGCCCATCTGCGGCCTGGGACCGCATTCACCTGTCAGTCATCTGGCTGCTTTAGCCAGAGAGAAGAAGCTGATGAAGCAGATCTCTGCTTCATCAGCTTCTTTTTGGGTCCTCAGGTGACATTAGAGGTCCTAGAGACCCCTAATGTCTCCATAAAGAGGACCTGTCAGTGTGCCTTTGCTAATATATAGGGGGATTGTATCCCCCTATGTAATAGCAATAACAATAAGTGTAAAAAAAGTAAAACACCCCCCCAAAAAATGTTTAAGTCCCCCCCTTCGTTTATGCACATATAAACGTAAATACGTGTCCGGTGCACCAGCGCGCGAAAACGACAATTGCGCTACACATGTTACATATCGCCGCAAACGTCGAAGTGAGAGCAATCATTTTAGGGCCATCAATCACTGATAACACTAAACTGATGAGCGGTAAAAGCTTTTAAGGTGTCGCTTATGGCCAATTTTGGGTAATGTAGTTTCTTTGAGGTTTTGCGCGCAATTTTAAGACTTGACATGTTTGGTGTCTTTTTACCCGACGTGACCCCGTCTTTTATATGCATATATATGCATATGTGAGCGCTGCAATCCTGGTAGTTCCATGAGTGGTAGTGCAAGGTGCCTCCTCGTGTTTGACAAATTCATCTATAGCAGCCCAATACTGCTTAGCTGATATAACTTATATTAGTTGAGCAGTGTTCGGCTGCTATAGATGAATTTGTTACACACAAGCAGGCACCTTCCTTAACGCTAACACCACCTTATAACGTTTGCTTCCCGTTCTCCTCAGCCATGACATCACAGCCTAGTACAGCCCAGGCCCCTCCCCTCAGTGTGTCAGTGCCACATCCTCCACTGACATCATCCATCATCAGAAGTCACCATCTTGGCAGAGCAGTAATCAGTGGTGGTAACCTGCTGTGTTTTCCTCACTCAGAGCTGGCGGAGGGGAGAGAGCGATCAGGGGGGAGAGTGCAGCTTAATGATCAGAGAGTGGGCTGCTAGATAGCCCTCCCCCATCCACCTAACATATCCCATGGAGCTGAGGTGGGGGGGTGAACCACCTTAATTCTTTTCACCCCCCCTCCCAAGTGGCAGAATGACCTTCGATGGCTGCAACCCTGGTAGTTCTACCAGTGCTCCTGACAGTCCATGACATTAGCGACTAAATAATACTTTATTAAAGGACCCTCTTATCTTGGAGGATATTCAAAAAGAATACATTTGACATCAATGATGTACCCAATGTTTTTGTGGTAGGCAAACAAAACCTACATTAGGGAGATTTTCATCAAACATGGGACTAGACTTAAAAAGGCCAAGAATGCTCAGATAGAAAATCTGATGGGAAACATACACAGATAAGGAGAAACTGGCACAATCCACACTGCAAAACACACAGTTATTAGGGCACATGTGAAATCATTGTCTTTATAAGCTAAAAGCCATGAGTATGAATTGTGAACAGATATACTATGAATGTATAATACTTACCTTTCTGGCAGCATGTGTCTTACAACTCTACCGCATAGTAGAATTATCCAACACATCCTGTAGTAACATAGGGACTGGCAAGAGGAACCACAGTATTGGACATACCCACAAGGGTTGAATACCTGCAGAAGATGAAGATCAGAAATGCAGCAAAGTTTTAAGATGGGCAGTGGTCAAGGTAAGTATATTGAATTTCCTTTTATAGGCTGCCTTTACTTGAATTTTGACCCCAAACTGACAGTGTCACTTTAAATTAGCCCTGTACCAAGAAAAATATGAAATATGAAAAATACTGACTTACTCCAGCTTTAATGCTTTTGAAAATAAATCAAAGGGAACAGAGCTTTTAACTTGAATGCTTGCTCTGGGTCAATGTCTTAGAGAATATTGAAGCCAGAAGATCAGTATGCCAAAAAGACACCTAGTATTTTTAGAAGGAGAGGTTAAGCACGGCAGCCTCACCAATTTTTCAGCACAAGACTTTAAGGTGAACATATACATCAGAGTAGAGCTGGATGAGGATGCGCAATCCATTATTCTCATAGAATCTGTAGGTGCAGGTTCTGCCTTGCATAAGAATGCACTGGTAGCACAGGCTATACTTAGGGGCAGAGAAGGTTCAGCTTTGCACTGTGAAGACATTGCTTGTACTGTTTTTTTTCATGGGAAACAAAAACATCCAGATATGGATGTATAATCTCCTGGATCATTTTATCTCTTGAAAATGTGCCATATAGGACTGCCTGAGGGGACCTCAATGACATTAGATCATTGCCTGGTACAACCAAAAACAACTAGATTTGGAGACTGATGTCCAATGTCTGTGGGTATCTTAAGATGACTGCATTAGAAAACAACATGGAATACAGAGAATAATCTGTGTAGCAATTTTTTTTGTATAATTGGTTACCATATTTTGTTACAATCCATTTTAAAATATAAACCACAATTTCAACTCAAAACCGTCACTGTCTTTACAAATTCTAATTCTAAACTCCTGGTTTTAGAGCATATAAACAATGTTTCCATCCTCCAAAAATTCATTCAGTGAATATATGTATACTGTGTATCATTCAGCAATAATTTGTTTTATTTGGCTTTAAAGAGCAAGACAGATTTAGTGTTTGAAATTGTAAGGACTAGGTAACCATTTCTTTCTTTTTGTCACATCTAATAAAGGAAACTATTTAATGCTTTAAGCAAACACTCAAAGAGGCTGTCTGTTAAACTGTCAGTTCCTCTCTAGTGCTGTGCATCCAGTCATCTGTCATGTAGCTCTCTGAGGACACCAAGGTTGGTGTCTGGAGTTTGTCGATGTTTTCCCAACTGTAGAGGCCCAGTGCAGACTGCCATTCCTTCTTTGACAGGTTGTGCAGGTGATTACATCAAGAGATTGCATTGTGTTTTACCATTGGGGCCAGGTGTCATTCTTTAGGGAAGAGCGTTAAAGCTTTTGTCAGCGCCTATTCCTCTTGTTTCACTTAACATCAACTCACCTTTTGGTATTAAAAAGAAAAATACAAACTGATAAGAATATCCCCAGGCATAGTTTTCATCCAACCTAAGGCAGCCATTGTGGTTGTAAAGATCCTTCAATAACCTGTCAAAAACTGACATCAGTGGTAAAGAACTGTTCATTTCTATATCTTGTTTTGGATTGATGTACGTGCCACTTTTATATCCTTTAGCTCAATATAACATTTGCCCTTTCATGTTCTCAGTTTAAGCCATTGGGAATTCAAAGCTATTTCAAAGCATAATTATAGCGATCTGCATATAAAAGGCGCTATGTCCTAGAGAGGCTTCAATAGAAAAAAACTCTTCTAAGGATGGAAATGAGAAATAAATCCCACAACTAAGATGCAGTAACATTAATACATTTTTCATCTGATGTGAGTAGTTGGAAGGTTTGTGAAGCTGATGGAAATTTGCCAAAGCCAAAGGACAATTCTTAAACAATATAAGGAAAAAATAGTAGACGCAGACATGAAAAAGAATCTGTTGCCTCTAATAGGCAACTAAGGATCATTATCTAGTTGGACCAACTATCAATTCACATTCACTGCAATACATTTAATATATAAATCACTGTGATAACCAGACATGTCATGAGGATATTTTGTATCTGATCAAGACTTCAGATAACAAGGTACTAAAATAATAACATCAGTATATCCTCTTGTGGCTTTAGTCTATCATAAATACTTTACACCCACACAAGTTTCATTGATAACGTCATGTATTTTACAGGCTAAGTTACAGGTTTTGGACATTTGTGTATATTAAACACAGAAGAACCCTCTGCCTATTTTTATTCAAAATTTCAAGCCAAGATGTATTATTTCCAAATTGTAATTGACTATATTATGAAATTCACAGTTCAAAGTGGACCTAGAATCTTATATATTTGTTTTTGTTAATTGCCTACATGCTATTTAATGTGTAAGTATGACATTTACAGGTATTTTATTCCCTATTCACAGATGTCTCTGTATTCCTTCCTGACAACTCCTTTCTCTAAAGAAGGATAACACCATAATTATTCAGCAGCTAATACTTGGACAGTGATGCTATCTCAGAAATAAAATGATAACGTAAATTTGGGTGTCTGATTGTGCAGTTATTGGTCCACAAAGGTATGGCACAGATTCAGTCCCCTGCTGTAGCTTCTTAACGTGTGACTCTTTACAAAGTTACAGTGTTGCAGTCTGATCAGTAGTGGTGGGAGTGAGGGGGGGGGGGGACTGAGGAAAAGCATTCTTTTGTCTGCAGCAGACTAATGACATCATATTACCTTAGGTAAAGTCACTGACTGCTTTTTAATAAGAAAAAGTACAATTATTTTGAAAAGTGACATTGTTCCTGTATATTGGGACATATCAGAAAATTAGTGACATTGTCCACATATTGGAGATACTCATCTAGTGCTATATGACTGCCAACTGCTACCAGCTGCTTAATCATATTACCAAATATTTACCAAATCCACAACCTCAAAAAAGTAGATTATTACATGCAATCAATAAAACAAGGATTGTACATAGAACAATATCGGACCTCTGAAAAGTACAAGCATGCATATGTACTCAGTACTTGGTTTGGGCCCCTTTTGCAGAAATTACTGCAATTACTTTTGCACGATATTCTAATTATTCGAGTTTCACCTGTATGTCCATTCATATGTTAGTTGGCTACAAAGAATGCTGTAAAATGTATGTAGCTTAGTTTTATATCCTACTAGGAGAACAGCAGTATGCCAGAGGGAATAAGTTCTGCTAGGTGTTTAGCAATAATTTGAAGACAGGGCTACTGTTACGTTAATACGAAAGAAAGGTTTGCCAGAAAGCACAGCTTTGCAAGTGATTTCTAGTTTTGCCACGCAGCTTTCTTAGGCAAAGTTTGGAGTAAAAATATTTACCTTTAACAAAACCTTCCCATGTTGCTTTGAAAGCCCTGT